>NW_022196896.1:82114682-82115771 GCF_008632895.1 Mastomys coucha | reverse complement strand
AGGGGAAACTGGGAAAGGAGAAATTCGCATGTAAATAAAGAAAATATCTAAAATAAAAAAAAATATTTTATAATGTGTCCATATAGCCTGAGCTTTGGGAAAAAATGCAAATTATAATTTCTCACTCTAGTTAGAATGGCTATTGCTGGAAAAACATATGGTAACACACACTGGTAAGGATGTGGGGAAAATGGAAGGAAACCTCGTTCCCTATTGGTGGAAGTGTAAACCAGTAGAATCAGATGGAGCCTTCTCAAAAGGCAAAAATAAAATTACACCATAGACTACATATATCATTCCTGGGCATATACTCAAAGGACTCTTTATCCTGCTGTATATATTTTCACACATATATGTTTATTTCTTCTCTATTCACAGCAAGAAAATGGAATTGGCCTAGATGTCTGGGAAATATTGAATGCGAGGTGATCCAGGCTCAGAAAAGCAAATGTTACATATTGTCTCTTCTATATAGATCCTAGCTTCTAGCTTTCATACATGTGTGTTTATATGAGAATGTGTATAGAGGTAGGGTAACTAGAAAGGGACCCATGAGAGACTTTTAAAGAGGGCTTTAGGGGAGAGGAAGAATGATGGAACACCTGTGAAATGCAAGAAAAATCACAGGCATTGGAAACATATAGTGGAGGGGCATCAGGAACATGGAACAAGGAAGAGGGCTGTGGGGAGGGTCTGTCAAAACTAAGTACAAAATGCCATAAGAAACCTAAAGTTAGCTTATTTTCTCTACTCAAGAGAGAGGGTCACGAGCCAGGGCAGCCTCTTGCTCTCCCTTGCATACCAGCCTAGACATCTCTACAGGAAGAATTCCTAGGCATCAAACACTCAGGAAAGTGGATGATGTGTTCAGAGCACTAAAGCTACAGGAGGAAAACGGCCAGCCTGGGAATCCAAGCAACTCGGCCATGTGCAAGCTGATGGCCTCTGGCAGTCAAAGGCCTCTACCTCTGCCTCTGCCTCTGCCTCCTTTGCCTCTGCCTCTGCCTCCTTTGCCTCTGCCTCTCCTCTCTGCCTCTCTGCCTCTCTCTCTGCCTCTCTGCCTCTCTGCCTCTCCTCTGCCTCTGCCTC
>NW_022196896.1:82107183-82113526 GCF_008632895.1 Mastomys coucha | reverse complement strand
CTCTCTCTGCCTCTCTGCCTCTCTGTCTCTGTCTCTCTGTCTCTCTGCCTCTCTGCCTCTCTGCCTCTGCCTCTGCCTCTGCCTTTGCCTCCTCAAGTGCAAAAGGAAGGTTACCCAAGTTCTCTTCCAGAGGAACACATTGAAGATGAATTGGAAACAAGGATATGTGACAAGGCTTGTATGATATACAAGGTGATATGAGGGTCTGTAAGTCCTTTGAGGGACATAAAGGTAATGTTGATGGACCTTACAAGGACTGCAGAGAAGAAATGCTAGTGTAAGAAGCAACCTTGTGATTTTTCAACCATCTTATCATCTTTCTGACAGAAAATTGACTTGGCTTCAGATATTACCAACATCTACAAGGTTAAACTCATCATATATATACACACACATATATATATGTACATACATATATATGTACATATATGTGTATTTATATGTATACATATGTATATATATATTTCATATTTAGAAGTAAAATACCTTTTAGTCTTTTTTAAAGATTTATTTTATGCATATGAGTACACACTGTAGCTGTAGAGATAGTTGTGAGCCTTCATCTGGTTGTTGGAAATTGACTTTTAGGACCTCTGCTCACTCCAGTCAACCCTGCTCACACCAGTAGACCCTGCTTGCTCAGTCCCTGCTCACTGAGGCCCAAAGATTTATTAATTATTATAAATAAGTACACTATAGCTGTCTTCAGACACACCAGAAGAGGGTGTCAGATCTCATTACAGGCGGATGTGAGCCACCAAGTGGTTGCTTGGATTTGAACTCAGGGCCTTTGGAAGAGCAGTCGGTGCTCTTACCCACTGAGCCATCTCACCAGCCTCCTTTTAGTCTTAACAGTATCAGGAACAACCAAATGCTGATGAATCACTGAGGTTAAGAAATGTCACATCCACATATGATCTTGAAGCAATCAGAGCATTTCTTACATTAAACCAAAATAAATGAGCCTGGCACCCTGTAGTGGCAAGGAAGAAGAGCAGCCCAGTGCCTCTGTGTTTCACCTCCCTGAGCAGTGCTCTGATACCCCAGCCTTGAGGCAAAAACACAGAACCACACCCATGCTTCTATGGTTCTTCCAGGGGCTGCTCTGTCACAGTTTTTCATAATTCTTACCGTTCTAGTGCATCACACAAAATATAGGGGCGGTAGTTTCTCACTGACAGATCATACCAACCACTGAACAAAGACTATGGTGTGTGGACTTCAACAGTGTCCCCACCCCCAATTTCTGTCCACCTAGAATTACTAGATATGTGAGGTGGGCAGTTTGAGCACCAATCTCCTGGAAGAATGAACTTTCACACTGTCCTTCCCTTCGGTGTCAAATAAACCTTTTGAGGGCATGCCAGAAGTACTGCTGCATTAGCATTTAAACTTTCCAACATGTGTCCTCGACCTTCAGTTTGGCATGCTCTGAAGTGTGTGTGTGTGTGTGTGTGTGTGTGTACATGCACATGTGAGTGTGTGTATGCAGGGGGGTTATGGTACCGATCACTAAGATATACACGTTACCTCACTACCTTTGCTGGCAAGGGGAAGTAATATGCTCCCTATTAACAAACTAACTCTGTAAATTTTAATATGATCATGTATATGTGCGGTACTTTGAACCATTTAAAAGCTTATAAGGGTCCCCTGACTAGGAGGCAGCCCACATGTCAGAGAGATGGGTGGGAAAAGAAGCATTTATTAAATTAGAAGCTAGTGATTTCCAAGGTGATAAAACTGATGACTTGTTCAAACACTGAAACCTCTTGAAGATCTTTCCAAATCTTAATCCCACCCACAGCAGTCTCTTGGGGATGGTGAGAATGGGTGCTTGTTTTAAAGTGTCTCCTTTGTGTAGCCTTTACTATTTGTCTCCATTTCACCAGACATGCTCCTTTTACTAGATTACACCTCGGGATGTCTCCAATCAGTTGCTGCTCCCAAGTCATGTCACAGGAAATGGGATGAAAGGGTGAGATTCAGCCACATGAAAATGGCCACGCCAGCAACAGTAACTCTTGCTAACCTCCCCCACAGCAGAGACACTTGGAAGAAAGGATTCAACTGATTACCATCATCATCTCCACGACAAAGTTCACCATCAAGATGGCTAAGAGCAAAGCCTTCGCTTCACTGATAAGTATTCAGAGGGGCTAGTAAGCCATGGCTATATCTATCTATTCTACTTTGTTGACGATGTCACTGTCTATATGTCTGTGTATGTGCGCATGCACATTTGTATATATAGGAATATTTCCAAATACCAATATCTAATTTGTCTCTCTCTGTCTTTTGAGCTATCCCATCCTAGTCATATAAAAAGCCCCCATGATTCTGCCTTGCAAAGTGCCGTAGTCTAATCCATGGTCTGTTTCCCTGGTGAAGAGGCATTGATTGCCTTCCTTCCCCTCTCCAGAGCGCATAGCAAATCTCATCTCAGCAGTCACAGTGCATCACAATGTATCCCAGAATAAATATTAGTCAAGAAAATAGCTCTGCCTCTCCTATAGAGTGCAGCCCTTCATACAGAGAAAAAAAGCTGGTTGTGTCCCTGGTGATAGTTGCCTGTTGCCATGGGAATGAATCTAAAGATTCTGTGACATTTCCTGCAGCCACTAAGTAGAATACTTTGTAGACAAAAGGCCCATCTTTGTGTATCTACCTGGTAAATCTCAGGGCAAGAGAAACCTCTAGAGGAATGTAGTGAGGAAGAGCTGTGTGACTCAGGCATTGCAAGAGATTCTGTGCAATCACAAACCGAGAAAAGCAAAACGAGAAAAATCAATAGATTGCCTAAATCTCAATCCCATTAAATCAGGTGATTCTCAACCTTATGATTGCTGCGACTATTTAATACAAGTTCCTCATGTTGTGGTGATCTCAACCACAAAATTATTTTTTGTTGCTACTTCCTAACTGTGATTTTTGCTACTGTTATGAATCATAATGTAAATATCTGTGTTTTTCAATGGTCTTAAGCAACCCCTGTGAAAGGGTTATTCAACTCCCAAAGGGATTATGACTTACCAGTTGAGAATCACTGGTATAGAATAAGTCTCACTCTTGACTCCAGCAAGCTTCTTGCTTGCACATTAACTCTGCCCCATGACAAGTAAAGTTTACACATTCTTGAAAATTTCAAGACAAGAAAGTTTGCACATTCTTAGGGCCCTCAAGTTTGAATGCTACCACTTAGACACCTACCTTCACAAACTTCTTATCCTGAGCTGGGTTTCAGCAGTCTGACAGGTTCTGCTGCAGCAGGCACTGAACAAGGAAACGTTTCTGACCAGCTCTGTCTATCCTTCACTATGGAAGCCATGTTGGATATGAAGAAAAAGCTTTGCCCTTTTCTATAGCTCATGTACCCTGAGGGAGGGTTACTAGGGGACACTTTTTCTCTGAACTCAAAACTCATTCTGGGCCCCACAAGCTTGCACTTCAGGAAGATTTATTTTTTTCCCAAGAGCTGCTTCTGTTTCTAGATATTAGATAAAAAAAAAATCAAATTACCAATTCTCAACTAATTCTGACTTACAAAACTGGCAAATTCTTGGTTCACCCCATGTATTGCTATTTTGCTAGGTACTAATCAGAATATAGATATTAAATATCTGTGTTTGATATTTCCAATTCTCTACCTTGTTAATATGTTTCAGTGTGTACAGGCGGGATTACATCATGCATCTATATACTATCTAAGCTGGCTAAAGCAATTTACTTTTAAATATTGCAATCTTTCTGTAAATATTGAACATTTATTACATGATAGACGCTGCACTGGGCATCATGTTCTGTGTTTTTTTTTTTGTTTTTTTGTTTTTTTGAGGCAGCAATACTGTAGGGTAAATATAGGTACTACTCAATTTATATATCATATTGTGGCCAAGATGAGTAAAGTTTTCTACTCTGGATCCCAGAGAGCAGAAGAGGTGAGACTCAGTATCCCCTTAGAGAACCAGACTATAGAACTAACCTCAGCCTAGCTCTATAGGGGAGCTAACGTAAAGCCTCCAGTCCCCCAACAGCAGCAGGAATCTCTTATCAAATGAAAGTGTTATGGAAGGCTTGGTGATGAAACTGCAGGAAGAGAGGTCTTCAGTCTGTTTGTAGAAAGCAGGACATTCCCTGACACATGTGTCTCACACAGGCCTATCTGCCATTTACTGATTTACTCTCTCTCTCTCTCTCTCTCTCTCTCCCCCTCTCTCTCTCTCTCTCTCTCTCTCTCTCTCTGTGAGTGTGTGTGTGTGTGTGTGTGTGTGTGTGTGTGTGTGTGCGCATGTGCATGTGTGTCTGGGTGGGTGGGGTGGGGGTGGATAGGGGCAGGGATGGGGGTGTGGGTGTGCATCAGCAAGCCAGCTAGTACTTTCCAGATCCTTGCTTCCTGGGTTCTCCTGGACACACAAATGCATATTAGACACTGGTTTCTGAGATAGCTGTTCCACAGGCATAAGGAACTTCCTTTTAGCACAGACAGAGCTCTTACATACAGGTTGGTCTGGATGGTGAGGTGGGGACATGAAGAGAGCAAGTCATCTTCAGGTAGTCTCTCTCAAGTGTGTCTTTGGTTTCTAGGAATAGAAAAAATAGAGTGTCCTCTACGCTCAAAAAGCTCCTGCTGGTAGCCCGGTGATTTCAGAAGCATTTGAAGATTTGGACTTCTTAGAGCTTATCAATCCAAATGTTCTCATACTGAGTCTTCTATGTCAGAATCTCCACTCTTGATTTTCTGATCTTCCTCCTGCTCCTATCTCTTTCAATGGTACATTGAAGGACTTTTGAATTTTATCCTTCACACTAACTACTGGGTTTGGCTGACCTCAATGTCATCTTTTGCTTCTTAAAGACTTCATAAGCAACACTACCATCTTTATTACCATTACACCCAAGCCATTCTGGTGCATTGAAAATGGCCACATGAGCCCAAAGCAAGTCTCATCAGAAGGCAGTCAGAGCCAGGGTAGAACTGCTGTTCTACAGCTGGAATCAGCATTACAGCTGAAGGAGGGTCCAACACCTGATCCATGTGCTAACTACCTTTTCTCATAAACTCTTTTCCATATTAGCATAGCAGCAGAATTCTCTAGACTGGAATGCTGGGATTGTTTAGAAAGAACTCTATCAAGGCACAGATTAACTATTGGCTTCAAGGTTTTCTCAAGGTACCTACCCTAAAAGGAACTTTTCTGAACTTTGTGTGCTAATACTGCAGGGATTACCATCTGTGGTGGTTTAAATATGCTTGGCCCAGGGAATGGCACTATCAAGAGGTGTGCCCTCATTGGAGGAAGTGTATCACTGTGAGCATGGGCTTTCAGACCCTCTTCCTGTCTGCCTTCAGATGAAGATATAGAACTCTCAGCTCCAAGTGACTTGGGTTCCTTCCAGTCTGTCTGGGCTGGTATCCAGAGCAGACCTTGGGCATAAGCTCTGCAGCCAGTCCCACAACACCCAGAGGAAGCTCCACTCCCAGGTGCTCTGACACACCCAGGATCAGAGGTGAGGAGGAACCAACATCTGTCCCAACACTGGGAGTAACCGGGACCAGCGGGACTAGGCACACAGGAACTCCACCAGCCGAGTGACTTGGGTTCCTTCCGGTCTGTCTGGGTTAGTGTTCTGAGCAGACCTTAGGCACAAGCTCTGCAGTCAGTCACACAACACACAGAGAAAGCCCCACTCCCCGGTGATCTAACAAGCCTAAGATGACAGGATCACAGAGAGCTTGACTCTGAGGAGTTCTGAAACAACCAAAATTACAGGAAGGACAGGCTCCAGTCAGATTTAGCAAGGGCAGGTAGCACTAGAGTTAACCAGATGGCAGGGAGCAAGTGTAAGAAAATAAACAACACAAACCAAGGTCACTTGCCATCATCAGAACCTAATTCTCCCACAATAGCAAATCCTGGACACACCATCACAAGGGAAAAGCAAGATTCAGATCTAAAATCACTTATCATGATGATGATACAGGACGTTAAGAAAGACATAAATAGCACCCTCAAAGAAATACAGGAGAACACAGGTAAACAGCTGAAAGCTCTTAAAGAGGAAACATAAAAATCCCTTAAAGAACTACAGGAAAACACAAACAAACAGGTGAAGGAAATGAGCAAAACCATTCAGTATCTAAAAATGGAAATAGAAACAATAAAGAAATCAGAAAGAGAGACAACCCTGGAGATACAAAACCTAGGAAAGAAATCAAGAGTCATAGATACAAGCATCACCAACAACAGATTGCAAGAGATAGAAGAGAGAATTTTAGGGCAGAAGACACCTTAGAAAACATTGACACAACAGTCAAAGAAAATGCAAAAAGCAAAAAGCTCCT
>NW_022196896.1:82079954-82106883 GCF_008632895.1 Mastomys coucha | reverse complement strand
ATACAAGAAGCCTACAGAACTCCAAATAGAATGGACCAGAAAAGAAATTCCTCCCGTCACATAATAATAAAAACACCAAATTCACTAAAAAGAAAGAATTTTGAAAGCAGTAAGGGAAGAAAGGCAAGTAACATATAAAGGCAGGCCTATCAGAATTACAGCAGATTTCTCACCAGAGACTATGAAAGCTAGAAGATCCCAGGCAGATGGTACAAAAGGGAAACAAGAATGTGATTCAATTATATTTACTTAAAATATGTTTTTAAATGTTAACAAATTCAGAAGAATTGAAATCATGTACCTTTTCTCATCATAATGCAATAAAAATTAAAAAAACAAAAACAAAAACAAAAACAAAACAGAACTCTTAGCTCCTCCTGCACCATGCCTGCCATGCCTTGCTCCCACCTTGACGATAATGGACTGAACCTCTGAACCTGTAAGCTAACCCCAATTAAATGTTGTCCTTATAAGAGTTGCCTTGGTCATGGTGTCTATTCACATAGGTAAAACCCTAACTAAGACAGAAGTTGGTAGTAGGAACTGGAGTATTTCTGTAATAGGCCTGACCATGGTTTCTTTTGTTTTGTTTGTTTGTTTGTTTGTTTGCTTTTTGCCATGCACACTTTGCATGACAGCAGTTTGAGGTGAAAACTTCAAGGAAAGTCAGTCTCCTTCCCCCGCATTGTCGCCTGGCACCCCTAACTCAGAGGTAGCCCAGATATGCGCTTGTACTCGTGTGCCATCAAAAAATGATTTATTTACAGCTGGACAAAATCGGACATTGCTCTCTGACCTTCACCAATGTTCCAACATCTTAGCCAAACCCTGGTTTGGAATTTACCCACCCAGACTAATTGCCTCCGGCATTGTGGGTAGGGCATTGAAGCTTACAGAATGGAAGGCTTATCCCAGGGCAAGGTCAAGTAAAATCCTCATTCTCAGTCACATACTGCAGGTGAACCTTTCCTAGGAATTAGCAAGAGACACGTCTCTACTTCCCCAAAAGATTAGCATAGTGGGCGTTTTACCTAAGATGGGCAGGACCTTGGGCTGAGAGTGTGTGTGAGAGGCAGCATTCAGCATTCAGACTCGCTGACTAGAACTAGAACTTAGGTAGACTAGGACTTAGATTCATGTAGTCTGCAGCCCCCCAGGCCCAGAGCACTTGGGCCCCAGGGAGGTGGGGTTGGGGGAGAGGTGCAGCACCAGTCGAGATTCAAGAGATTGAGCATTCGAGATTCAGCATTCAGCATTGATGATTTGAGATTCGAGCCTCTGTCCTCCTGGCTGGCGCACCCGCACCCCCCTGGGACTCTGGCTGGGCCCATGTGGCCCAAGTGTGCTCGGAGCCCGTGGGTGCTGTACCAGTCCAGAGGAGATGGCTGCTGTTTCAGACCCAGTGTTTTAGATGGCCTCAGAGGTACCCTGACCACTGAGCAGATTTTTCATCTCTCTTTTGCAATGATTGTAAAAGCCTCATGTCATTTTTGAGAAATACACTCAGATCCTACACTACTTGTGTTGAGTCTGTTTGTCACCAGCTGAATCCCGTGCACACCAGGCCAGAACCCATCATTGCGGTACAAGGAACCCAGTAAGAAACCTCAGTCCGCGGCAGTTTTTTTGTTTTTTTTGGAAGAATATGGACTTGGAGACTTTGAATTTGAAATGCAGTGAAATGCTTTAAGTGGGGCTTAATGGGCTATCCTAGTAAGAATATAGAAGGCTTTGTTGTTGAGGGCAATTTGAACTGTGAAGGCCTGGCCCAAGAGGATTCAGTGAAGAATAATTTCAGTATATGATATAGAGACATTTTTGTTTTTTGTTTTGTTTTGTTTTTGTTTTTGTTTTGGTATTTTGGTGATGAATGTGGCTGCTTTTGACACTGTCCAAAGAGTCCATCTGAGGCTAAGGTTAAGAGATTTAGATTAATTGCATTGACAAAGGAATTCTCAAAACAACTTAGTATAAATTCTGTTGTGTGGCCACTAAGGTTCACTCTTATGAAGAGTGATTTAATGAAAAGGAGCAAGCTGAGAAAGGAAAATAAAATAAAATGCATGATTCAAGTAATAAAGGGGCACCAGGAAGTGAAACGGAGCTGAATCCTGTGTTCAAGTACATTAAATTTAATTAAGGGAGTGGTAACTTTAGGGCAAGATCCTACCCAGCTAAGTTTAGATCCAGGCATGGTAATACAAGCTCCGAGGAGGCAAATGTAAGTATATCTCTGAGTTCAAGGACAGCCTAGGACAGAGCAAGTTCTAGGAGAAGAGTAGCTTAAGTCCAGGCATGGTGGTAACGTGCCTTTAATCCAAGCATTCAGGATACAGAGCCATGTAGATCTCTGTGTTCGAGGTCAACCTATAGAGCAAGTTCCAGGATAGCCAAGCTTAGGCAGTAAGGGAGTTGGAAAACAGAAAACTGGTAATGGAATAAAAGAGGCCAAGCAGCAGAACTTGGCAGCTTCAGCCATGTGGCTTTGGCTTTAGAGTCAAAAATAGAAGAGACTAGTGAGACAATTAATGCTGGTTAGCTGGAGATAAGAAGTTAGTGGTGATTAAGAAGAGACCAGTATCACTTAGGTGAAATATGGGAACTGTTTTCTGAGAGCACAAAGAAGCTGTATTCCAGGGATCGTCTAGGTTGTACCTCATGCTCCAGCTGGACTTGGTAATGTGTAAGAATCACCCATGTGGTACTGGTTTTGAAGGTATGAAGCAGTCATGGAGAGCAGCTGAGGCTTGACACTGTGAGAGGCCATGGAAGGCCATTGGTGAAGGTGCAACCTCAGTTGTAGTTGATGACCCAGGACTGAAGGGTCATGAAAAGGAGTTGAGTATTGGCAACATGGAGGAAGCCTATAAGAGATTCAGGATATTGGAGATGCCAGTACCATGGGATGATCACCAAGACAGTAGACACATTAGAGTAGAGTCAACCAGAGCCTAGAGTGCTACAGAGGGCAGAGCTGGCTATATGAAACAAGCCCTTTGGAGGAGCCCAGAAGATTGTGTGTGGGTCACAGACATTGGAACCAGAAGCAGTAACATTGATGTTGCCTTAGAGACAACAAGATCTTTGAGATGGCAGAGCCATAGGATATCTCCTGAGGAATGCTGCTAACAGGGAGTGGAACCAGCCCAGGGGAAAGATGTTTGTTGCAGTCAACAAAGATGGAAAAGGAGTTGGAGATAAAAAGACTGCTTTGATATCAGGCAGGGAGATGCAGAGTTAGGAATTCGCCTACCTGGTTTCCTGTCTTGCTTTAGGAATTACAGTTAAGTGGATGAATCTCAAAAAAAAAAAACTTTGAACTTTGGACTTTCAACATTGTTGAGACTGCTATGGACTATAGGGACTTATGAAGTTGAACTGAATATATTTTGCATTATGCTATGGGTAAGTATGGCTCCATAGACTCATATATTTGAACAAGCCTATGGGAGCCAGGAGTAGAATGTGGTGGTTTGAATATGCTTGGCCCTGGGAGTGGTACTATTTTGAGGTATGGCCTTGTTGGAGAAAGTGTCACTGTGGGCATAGGCTTTAAGACGCTCGTTCTAGCTGCCTGGAAGCCAGTCTTCTGTTTACCTTCAGAACAGGGTCTTGAAATCTTAGGTCCTTCAGAGTCATAATTGCTTGGGCTCTACCATGCACCTGCTTTGATGATAATTGACTGAGCTTTTGAACCTGTAAGCCAGCTCCAATTAAATGTTGTCCTTATAAGAGTTGCCTTGGTCATAGTGTTTATTCACAGCAGTAAAATCCTAACTAAGAGAATCTTAATGACTGCATATTTGATATAACCTCGCCTCGAAACTCCCAGAGAAGTCCCATCCATTCCTGCTCCACACATACTTGTGTTAGAGAGCAGGCCACCAGCACCTCCATTGTGACTTCTGTGTAGCTGTCATGTCACACAGCACCTTCTGGCACTCTCGGCAGCTTACTTATGTGGAAAGCTACACAGGCTCTTCCAGCTATGATCTATTTCACAGACTTAAATCCATTAAACCTACATACAAAGCTCAGTGTTTACTTCCATATAGTCAGCCCCTGCTAACATCCCAGTAAGCATAACCCCTGGATCTCTCCACTAGAACCTGAATCTTCTAAGCAAATTTTATCCTTTGGCCAAGACCCATTCCTTCTACAACACCCTGGTGTCTATCCTTGTGTGCTGCTTAGTTGCCAACTTGTCACATCTAGAGTCACCTGGAAAGAATACTTCAATTGAAAATTACCTCTATTAGCTTAGCCTATAGACAAGTCTACAGAGTGTTTTCTTGACTACTGATGGATGTGGGCAGCACCACACCTAGGAAGGTGACCCAGGGTTGTATAAGAAAGCAGTCTGAGCAGGCCATAGAAAACAAGTAGGACTCTTCCATGACTTTTGATTCAGTTCCTGCCTCCAAGGTCTTATATTTAGTTCATTCCCTGACTTCCCATAACGGTGGATTTTAAGCTATAAATTTAAATTAACTACTCTTTCTTCCCAAGTTGCTTTTGATAATGTTTTTTTTTTCCAAAATATAAACACCTAAGACATCATGAAAACTTTCACATTGTAATCTGTGAAATATCCTCCTGCCATCTGCTTCTTTCATTCACAAAATATCATTCTCCCAGATTCCACCTCCTAAAGTCTCCTTCAGCCCTAACTCTAGCATCCTTTTTGTGACCACATGTCTGTGAATCTCCTGTTCCATTTAACCATCCTGCATTGACTCCTACTCCCAGGACTATTACATCATGGTTCTTTCATCCTAGCTCCACTACATGGAAGCCACCTACACAGCCTCAATTCCCCCCAGGTCTCTGACTTATTGAGCTACCATTTAATGTAAAAGGTAAACACTGACTAAAGATTAATTTACTCATGTTCTTGACAAGAAACCAGGAATCATATCTGCATCTGTAACTATTTTATTTATTCTCCATTCTCCAGTGGGGGAAATGGGTATGTCTTGGTCTTGTTGAGTTTGAGCCCTCCACTCGGACATTGTGTTCCAGACAGCAGTGAACAGATCTGGCCATTGTTAGACTTCTGTCTCATCCCTTTTTTGTTGTTGTTGTTGTTGTTCTTCAGATCTGCCCTGACCATCTAAACAAATTCAAACCTATAATTTAACTTTATGTGGTATGGAGATGTGATCTATATAGCACATCCTTCAAACAACTGGTGCTTACAACAATTGTGAGCATATTCACAAATGAATTATAAGTGATTAGTAATGAGGTATGCAGTTTTACCATGGTCTAAATTTAGAACATTTTATCTTCCGCTAAAAGACCCTCTACCTACTCACCATTGATTAAGCCTCATTTCCTCCCCTACTCTATTCCATGAGAAACCTGTGCATTAGCCACTTCAGGACATTTTATGGAAATAGAATCATAGAATGTGTATCCTTCTGCATCTGGCTTTTTCATTTAGAAAATGTTTTCAAGGTTTACCCATGTTGTAGAATCTGTCAGTTACTCATTCTTTGTTATAGCTGAAGTAGTTCTGCAGTATTGGTGTGTCACAATTTATTTATTCATTAGTCAATATGGTATTGGACTCTTTGTCTCGTTTTATATATATTACATATTACACAATGCACATCACAGATCACATATCGGACACCACACACTACACACCACATACCATACTATATATTATATATTATATATCATATATCATATATCACAGTTCACAGATCACATTCACATATCACATTTTATATTTTATATATTATGCACTATATTATACATATATAATTACATATTATATAATATATACATTATATACATATATATATGATTGACTAATTCTATAATGGAAGCTGATAAGTCCCACTATCTTCAGGTTGAGGCAGCAAGCTGGTGATTTAGAGTATTAGATGGTTAATTCCAGAAGCCAGCAGCCTAGTGAGCCATGTTTCAGGCAGGAAGAAAGCTGAGGTTCCACTTAGAAAGCCATCCATCTTGAATTCACTCTATTCAATAGAATATTCTTTTTTTTTCTGTTCAAGCTCTTACTTGAATACACACACACACACACACACACACACACCATGAAAGTCAATCTGCTTTATTGAGTCAAATTTACATGTGGGTCTGTCTCATCTAAAAGCACCTTAGTAGAAATACCCAGAGTATTACTTGACCAAATGTCAGACCATCCCATGACTTCATTTACATAACAAACAGCACAGGCTTATTTCCTCTCTGTATCTGTCATGGATGTCCCTGCTGTGGATGGTGTTCTGTGTGTGGATCTATGTTTTCATTTTTCTTGGATACGTAGCTAGATGTTGTGAAGTGCAAACTTAAGGCTTCTTTGGAAAGTTGGTTGGATGGGCCAAATACATGAAGGAACGTTTAGCTGAAGTAGACATAGGAGAAAGCATATTCTGCTAAAGCAAGCATGTGAAAGGACATGTGATGAAGGACTCTTTGCTAACGACACACATATATTGGTCTGCCTTACATTGCTTAATTGAAGTGCATTTGTTGAGACTCCATAGAGAGAAACGCACTAAGAAACTTCTGGTGGTGTGCTGCCACTTCCGAGGATTCGGGCTGATTGGCATAGTGATGTCAGCTGAGACAGATGCATGTGCTGAGACCCGTGGAGGACACGTGATGTTTGGAGGGTACAAACAGGACTCAATGCACAGGACAGAGGGGAGGTTGAGCATGGCTTGCTTGTAGAGCTAGCTGTGCAAGGCTTGTGGGTCTTGCTGATCTTTGCTTTGCTGAGAGAAGCACAGCTGAGAACTTCTGACATCCCTCCGGGTCCCTCCTGCCGACTTGTGCCAAGGTTGAGGCCTGGCTGTCTCTGCTAGGTAGTGCCACCACTGCTGATTTCTGTTTGCTATCCCAACTCTATGGCACTAGACTGCTGGCGTATCCATGAAATGTTTGTGAGTGGATCGAGCTATCACTGCTGACCTGTGAACTGAACTGCCCATTTTCAGACAACACAGAGAGGAGTTGCTTCAAAGAACCTTTCTAAACAGGTCCACTTACACCTCCCCCTGAGCCACCCCCCAATATCCTTTCATTCCCACTACCCCTGGTGGGTGATATACTGAAGGAGAGTGTGGGGAGCTGCAGCTGCCACCCTATATACATATATATTGAACACCTGGTCTCCAGCCAGAGCAGAGAGCATTGATAATCAAGCCCTTAGTTGGAGAAACTGAGTGCCTCTAGTTTGTGATGCAAGCTGGCATGAATTCCCACAGCCTATTATGATTTGCTACGTAGCTGATGCTGATTGGGACCAGGGAAAGTATTTAACCCACAAGGGCTGGGGGCTGGAGAGAGACTGGAGAGAGTAAGTATGTGGAGATACGAGTAAGTATGTAGAATTAGGGCTGGTGATGGGTTAGAGGTAAGATGTAGATTTAGAAGAGTAAGTATGTAGAGATAGTAAGTAAGTATGTTGAATTAGGGCTGGTGATGGGATAGAAGAGTAAGTATGGGATATAGAAGAGTATGATAGATAGGAGTAAGTATGTAAGGATAGAAGTAAGATGTAGGAATAGAACTAAGAATAGGAATAGGAGTAAGTAGAAATAGTAATAAGTAAGATGTAAGAAGCAAGATGTAACTAATAAAATGTAAGTAGAAATAAGTAAGATGTAACAAGCAAGATTACAAGAAAACTAATAAAACTGCATGGGGAAGAGCTCGGTGTTTGCCTCCTTACTTCCACTGGGCGGGTAAGGCGGCCGACAGGGGAGGTTAAATGTTTAAGAACCATCATTCAAAATATGGTTTGAGAACATTAAAGTTACAGTATAGAGTTGCTGGATCATGTGCTGACCCTGTTTGACCTTTCAAGAAAGTACCAAGCTGTTTTCCAGGCAGCTGCTCCAGTTTAGTTTCCCAGTAGCCATCTCCAGCAGTTCCAATTATATCCACAACCTCACCAACACTCATTATTTCTGTCTTCTGGGTGAGGACCATGCTGATAACTGCCAAGTGATATCTCAATGTGGGTTTGGTTTAATTTCCCTGATGGCTAATGGATATAAGCTCTTCCTGAATACTACTTTGTCAGTTCTTGAGACATCAATTCATATAGTTTGCCAAGTTTTAAATTGAGTTGCTTTTTCTTCGTTGGCGTATAGTAAATAGATCGCTATATAATCATACTGTCTTTATGAACAAAACTTGTAAACAAGCTCTGTTTAACAAACTCTGTTCTAGGAACCTCAAGAACCACTTCCTGACCTTCATCCTTCTGTCCTCACCTGGGTCCTCTATCTTCCCAGGATTCTGCTAAATTATCTCAAAAAATTACCTGTGGGCTTGGGGTCTGTGCTGAGCTTCCTCCATCATGACATTAAGATTCCATTTTCATTGTCTATGATGAACCATTTGTGACATCCACCTGATCTTCTCCACAGGCTTGTGAGATGTGTGCTATTAGAATTTTTACTTTACAGATTTCAAACTCTAGTAGATACAGGATGTAAGAGAGAACCTAGGGAGTATGATCTCCAGCCTGTGTTCTTTGCATGCCACTGTTTTCTCTCTTGCCTTTTATTAATTTACTTTGTCAAGAAGATGTGCGGCAATTGCATTTCCTAGCTTCCTGTATTCCCCACCAACTATACACTGGTCATAGAATAACTCTAATTTGTTCAGCACTAACTTTCCAGACCTATTCTAATGCTTGTTGGATTGGGTAATAAATCATTATTGAATTAACTTCTTAATTGCTCAGATAATCAGACAAGGTCACAAAATGCTGAAAGTCTCCAGGTGGCTTTCTTTGGAATAAGTCTACATGGTTTTGAAGGGATAGAGGTCCCATCGTAACAAAAATGGCACCATTCTTGTTTTTTTGCTCTGTCACTTAAACCACATGTAGTGCATTTTACAGTTCTCACCTATTTATGATTATTTAGAAATTTTGTTTGTTTTCATCACTGTGACAAATAACCTAGGTAAATAACTTAAATGCCAAAGATTCATTCTGGAGTCTGGCTTGTGGCTTCGGGAGTTTTGGTCCTCGCTCAGCTGTCCTTGCTGCTATGGGATGACTGTAAGGCAGACACCATGACAGTGGGAGCACAGGTCAGAAGAAGGTGCTTATCTCCTGGCAGGTTGGAAGCCAAGAAAGAGATAAACAAGAGTCAAAGTGAGAGGTAGCCAAATACACACCCCTAACCAACCACTTCCTCCAGCCAGGCCCCACTTTCCACAATTCTTACCAGCTCCCAAGAGTCATAAATTAGATCAATGGCTTTAGGGTTCACACACATCCTAAAAGCTCTCCCCTGGAACCTCCAGCTAACCAAGCCTTCAGCACTAGGCTTTTGGGAGGAGATTTCATATCTAAACCATATTATTTCACTGCTTGAGTCTTCAGAGTCCTGCCCATGTCCTAACGCAAAGTGCAAGTAGTTCAAAGTTTGAACATTTCTTTGAATTTCCAGTTCCTAGACTCACCTGAGATTCAAGGCAAGCCCTCCACTGCAAGCCTTTATAGGAACCAAAAGCCCTTTTACATCCTCCCAACACACAGCAGCACAGAGTAAATCATCTTGGGCTTCATAAAGCTTGAGATAGTTGATCCTTCACTTCACTTTTACATAAGTCTCTTATTTGTCTGCTGAAGAGAACCGTCTTTTTCCAGGAATTTTCTCTGACACACACAAAACACTCACTACACATGCTATGAAATGGGTAGCCTAATGTACTGAATTTGGGTCATTTAGTTCCCTTTCACAGAGTCACATATACCTTATAGGACTATATATTTGTAATGGTTCCTTTTTCAATCATGGAATTACAGATCTGCAAAACCATCTCAGTGGAGATGAAAAATTTCCAGACAGACTCCTCCTGAATCCAGGACATATGATCTTCCTAGTGTATTTTCTTTCAGTATGCCATTACTTTATCATGTTCATGGAACAGTTAGGGCATCTCCTATGTGCCAGGCTCTGTGTGGAAGTTCAAAGGCAAAGTGATGAATTAGATAAGGTCTCTGTTTTTGTGGGTTTTGTATTTCCCTTGCAGGGGCTGATCTTTAAATAAACACAATGCTCCAAAGAAACCAAACAATAAAGGAAGGCCTGGAGAGTATTTGGGGGACATTTATGGACAACATATGGTCAAGGAAGGTCTTTCTGACAAGAGACTATCTGAAAGAAACAAAGAAACTACATACTCAACATGTTACTCTAAGAAAAGGACCTAATACAGAGGCAGCAATAAGCTCCATGGGCTGAAGATTAGACTGTGGTGGCAAAGGGGCAGCAGAAGATGAACAGCAAGGTGGTGAGACCAGAGCCTGGAGATCACAGCCATGTTTGAGAAGGTGGGTTTAAGCACAATCTATAGTGTTTAAGGGTTTAAAACAGAAACATCTCACAGCTATATACATACACACATGTAGGTGGTCAGAAAAATACACGTACATCTTTTTATTCATTTTTACTATTAGGTAAAGAGTATGAATGCTTACTTAGAGGATATTTCAATACTGTTAGCAAGGCAAGAGGGGCTGTGAGGTAAGAGTGGGAAGATTCGAGATCCATTTAGAAGGTGATGTTGTAAAGTCTTGGTTACAGATTGGACTTTGGGGGAGACAATGGTGAACACATGGAATCTGACCTGTCTTGTGGGGAGTTCAATGCTCTTTAGCAGGTGCTAAGTTAGGGGATAGGCAGATCCAACAGTAGGAAAGTTTGGCATTGAAGGGTGACTACCAGCCCCTTTTGTTTGCTTTTAACATAATTTGACTTTAAACTTCTCTCATTAAGAGTAGAATCCAGCGTATGTGTTTATAACGTAAGAAAAAGGCAATGTTTTGTAAACCGCATCACAGAGGAACTTCCATGTGTCTTTCCTTACTTGGGCCTCGAGAAACAGTGGAATCCACTTATTGTGGTCCTGAATCCTGGCTACTCAGGAACTGCTCACAAAGCAGAGCCTTAACAAGTGAGTATTTTCTGACCCAGATTTATTTTGAACCCCAGAGGTCCTGAAATTCTCTCTGCAAAAATAGGTGGTAAAGGATCTGACACTATTAACACATGAGCAAACACAGAAGCCAATTTTAAAGCATTTCCTCTCACAATCTGATGTCCTAGTAACAATTCAAATTCCCTCAATGATCATGTTATAAGTCTTCCTCCCCACAAAATTAAATGGATGCCACAGAGAAATTAATTGATAGTGACAAAATCCATTGCAGTATTTCAACCAAAAAACTAAGGGAAACTAGAACAGTCAGTTTGATAATTGTTCTAACACACAGCTTCCACATGAAACCCCTTTGGTTTTCCAGTGGACAGTGAACAACCCTGCAACATCTGGCTCATAGAAGATGTTCGGAGGTGGAAGTGCATCCTCATAGAAGAAGGAACCAGTTAAACTTAGATATGGATATGGTACCCAAGCGTTAAAATGTAATGACAATGGTTCAAGACCACAGGGTCCTGAGGCGAAGGAGCATCAGTAGTGTTCGTATATGGTAGTTAATAAGTGAGATTTAATATTTTTTTCAGAGAGTTTGGCATTTGTTCCTTTCTTTGTGCTCACACGCCTCTTGTCTGACAGGATTATACTTTATGAAGGATAATTCCATGTATGTGGATATACTGATGAAGGACACTATGCAGGCAATCTCAGATCTGAACCCTTTGTCTTGCAAGACCCCATCACTCACTCTATACATGTTGACTTGTCACGGCCATGTTATCTCAGTGAAAAAGACAATGAGAACTCTGAGAATATAGGATTTTAATATTAGCTACCAAGGAAATATTAGGCTCATCACTGAGCGGGTACAATGCCCCCGAGATCACATTTGAATAGCACTCTTCCATTCAGCTGTGACTCATTATTTGCCTTAGCGATAAGAAGGGCTGTACAATGTTCTCGGGGGAAGCTATTGTTACCCTTTCCCAGTTGGTGGTTTGTTTTCAGCCATCGAGTAATTGTGAATTCCTTGTTGAGAAATTTGTGGTTACAAACATAAAAGACAGATGAAAAGGACTCGCAGCAGCAACGTGCCAGGGGCCGTGTGTTGTTTGCTTTGGCAGCCTAAAATCTAAATATTTATATACTTTACCTTATGAGGCAATTATAAAGAGGGGATATGGCTTTTGGGATGTATTTGGGTGGATAAGTGCAGGTGCAGAGTCATTAGAAAAACACCAAATAAACCAGACAACAAGCAGAGTCCTCCATATAGTCTAACATGTACTTGCTATGTATTTCAACATATAAAATATTTATGTTATTTCCAATCAGGGACTCTCAAAATTTAGGGCCTAGATGTCCATTTATCCAGAATTCCAGCAAGATACAGTAACAGGCTTGCCATGCCAAAATATTTAAGGATGTGCAGTGCTATGTCTCAATCCACTATGATGGCAACATGTTTTGAATCACTAGCTTGGCTTCCTCATGTTGTTGACAGAATGTTGCTAACAGTCAGCAGTTTCAGAGCTAGTGAGTGCAACCTCTAGGACGCATTAGATAAATATGCCTTGAGTTCCCCAATAGCTGGCTAAGGGTCATAACAGAGCACTAAGCAATCCCTCATGCAGGAATGAACTCTAAAAGAACAAATAAAGCATCCCATTCTCTTTTGTCAGGACACAGCTATCTCTTTAGTAGGAACTGAATCCCTCAAAACTTGCCATGCCTGTGATAGCATGATCAGCAAATGATAATCCAGGATCACTTACTTCTTCAACAAAATTTTAAAATGACCTTGCACAACCAACATTCAATCTGGAGGGGGAAAGAACTAGCAATAATAAGCTTGTGACATTTCTTAGGAAACAACAGATTTTGATTATTTTGATCTTATTTTAATGCGATTTAATGCAAATAAAATTACATTCATTTCCCCCTTCCCTTTCCTCCCTGTGTACCCTCCTAGGCCCTGATTTTCAAGTTTATAAACTTCCTTTAATTTATTGTTTTACACACACACACACACACACACACACACATACACATTTATTGTTACATACACATACATTTATTGTTACACACACACACACACACATATATATGCATGCACATTTATTAGTGCACACATATATGCATGTATATATGTTCATCCATAAATATGTAAGCACAACCTGTCGAGTCTGCTTTTGTTGTTTGCGTATATATGGTTCCAGGGCTGACCACCGCGTATTGGACAACCAGTAAGGGGGCCAACCCCTTGGAAAGACTAAGGTTCTCTGTCTCAGTAGCCATTTATCATCTGTAATTCTTTGCCTAGACATGGGACCACCTAAATATCACCCTCCCACACCGCCACATCTATTGGTGTTGCTATTGTTCTGGTCATGTATACACAACCATTTCTAGGAGAGACTACACACTCCATGGTGTTCTAGTTCTCAATTCCTGTACCCTCTTCCTAGATGTCACCTGAGTCATCAATGCCAGTTCACAGACAGGCACACACACACACACACACACACATGCACAAACTCTTGTGTGTATTTTTAAAGGAAGTTAATCCACTTGAGCTGACAATGCTCCCCACAGTAAACAAAGACTAAGGAAACCCCCCCCCCCAGTACCAGGCATGAGAAATCTCCTTTGGATAGCTGGTCAGAGTGGTTCGACTGACCCCTAAAACAATGTAGATAAGGAGGCCTTAGTTGCCTCTCTGAGGTTGAAGGTAGGACTCAAATCATTCTCCTGGATCTGACCTGAACATCGCTTTCCTGCAATATAACTTCCACGATACCAGAAAATGCTGTGCAGGCTGCCAAGGACTGGAAAGCAGTTAATAGTCCTACTTAGCTGCAACACCCATGAAGCAGGACAATAACCAGCATAGCAAGACATCCATAAAGGAGCAATAAGTGGCACTCACACTCTACTGATGTCTAAATGGACATAAACTCCACCATGAACAACAACAAGTGGGGAATTGTGCTCTAGCCAGCTTCCCAGGGCTAATGAGGTCATGGACCTTAGAAAAGAATCTATTACTGCCACTTTGCCAGATCACCATAACTCCTTACTACATTCTAAATCTTGACCTTATACTCCCAGGTAAGTGCAGCTACCACCCCTCATCAAAGAAGCTTCTATTTACAGAAAAATGAAGACTGCCTTAGGATTTTACTGCTGTAAATGGACACCATGACCAAGGCAACTCTTATAAAGACAACATTTAATTTGGTCTGGCTTACAGGCTTAGAGGTTCTGTCCATTGTAATCAAGGTGAGAACATGGCAGCATCCAGGTAGACATGGTGCAGGAGGAGCTGAGAGTTCTACATCTTCATCCAAAGGCAGACAGGAGAAGACTGACTTCCAGGAGGAGGGTCTTAAATCCCATGCCCACAATTTTGAGAAGTAATAGATTTTGCATTTAACACAGCATTGGGCATGAAAGGGACACAAAATAGATTAAATGTTAAAAATCTTGCCAGATAGGGTGGGGAAGATGGGAGGCATTTTGAGGACATGCCTGAGACCCGGCATAGGGGAGGCTGTCAAGAATCAATGGGGTGAACTTAGTTGAGGTACACAACAGTAGGATATGGAACCTGAAGATGCATCTCCTGTAACAAGGGGCAGGAACACCAGTGGAGCAACAGGGACACCAACCCAACCACAAAATTTTCAACCCAAAATTTACTCTGCCTATAAAAAATGTTGGCACAGTGCATGAAGCAGAGACTGAGGGAATGGCCAAGCCATTGGCCTTTGGATGAAGATGTAGAACCCTCAGCTCCTCCTGCACCATGTCTACCTGGATGCTGCCATGCTCCCACCTTGATTACAATGGATGGAACCTCTAAACCTGTAAGCCAGACCCAATTAAATGTTTTCTTTATAATAACCGGCCCAACTAGAGACCCATCCCATGGGCAAGCACCCATCCATGACACTGTTAATGATACTCTTATTCTTGTTAATGATACCCACTCAGACAGATGCAGACACCCACAGCCAGACAGTGGATGGACTTGGGGACTCTTATAGAAAAGTGGGTGGAGGGATTGCAGACCCTGGGGGGATAGTAACTCCACAGGAAAACCAACAGAGTGAACCTAGATTCTTAGGGCTCCCAGAGTCTGAACCAGCAACCAGGGAGTATAGGCTCCCACACATATATAGCAGATGTGCAGCTTGGTCTTCATTTGGGTCCCAAATAACTGGAATGGGGCCTATCCCTAAAGTTATCTGTCTGCAGAATCTGTTCCCCTAACTAGGCTGTCCTGTCTGTCCTCAGTTGTGGAGGTTGTCCTGCAGAGACTTGATATGCCCGGAGTGAGGGATACCCAGGGGCAGCCTCAATTCTCTCAGAGGAGAATGGGAGGGGAGATGGGGGACAGTGTGAAATCTAATAAGTTTACCAAAATGGTTGGCTAGGGAAAAAAAACTGCTGGCAGAGATACTTCAAAAGCAAAAAGCTTTTCTGTGAAACAAAAATGATACCAAACATTTAAGTTCAAAATCTATGATGTATGTAATTGAATTTCTACCACAAATAAAATACAAGAAAATCTCCTAGGACATAGAGGAAAGTGCAGTAAAGTAAAATGGGTGGCAAAAAAGCAATAGCAAAGGATATGGGACTGATGCTGCATGGAACTGATGCTCCCAAGCCACAGCACATGGGTCTCCACACACATGTATTCAAATACACAGGACAGCCACAGCACATGGGTCTCCACACACATGTATACAGATGCACAGCACAGCCACAGCACATGGGTCTCCACACACATGTACACAGACACATAGGACAGCCACAGCACATGGGTCTCCACACACATGTACACAGACACACAGGACAGCCACAGCACATGAGTCTCCACACACAAGCATGCAGATGGAAAAGAATAAAAACCATACTACCCAAAAGAAAGCTCCTACAGACATAAAAATTCTAACTCCCCATATGCACTGTTTCCCAGATAAAAGGAAAACCAACCTATACAGAAGCAAAATCTCCAACAACAAAGAAAAACTGCAAATGTACAGGCAGAGGGAATGCTTTATTAATTTATAGCACTCCTATGCCTTTGAAGAACTCTGTTGAAGTATAAATCCATGTAATAAACCATGTATATTTAAAGTATACAATTTAAGTTTTAATGTAAAAAGTACGATAAAATTCTGTGAAACTCAGGTTCCACACGCCTGACTCAGCCTTGGCATGCCCTAGGACTGAGCTTGCTCCCTCTCTCTTCTTCACTGCTTCCGGGTAACCAGTGATTGGTTTTCTGTCACTCTTCATTACATTGCATTTCTAAAAACATCAGACCTGCAATGTATAATTTGACTCTGATCCTTTATTCATAATTTTTTTTAGATTTGCTATTTTATGTCTTTCAAGAAATTTACTCTATTTTGTTGAAGCTGCCAAATTTATTGGCACAGAGTCTTCAAGATGCAGCCGTATTATCCTTCCAATAATAGTATAATCTGAATCGATGGCTCCTTCTCACACAGCATTAGTAATCCCTGCCCTATCTTTTATCCTCTTCTCAGTTTGTAAGACGCTTGTAATTCTATTGATCTTTTCCAAAGAACTAACTTTGGTTTCACCGGTTTGTCCCACTCAATGTTAATCTTATTTCACCACTTTCTGCTTGTAAGCTTTATTTCTTTCCACTGGGTTCCAGTTTTTATTGTTCTAGTTCCTGAAAAATAGAAGGTGTATTTATGAATTTAATTAATTTTAACTTGAATTCAAAATAATCTCCATTTTATTCTGATTCTCCCTTAATTCATGAGATATTTAGAAATAGATTATGTAATTTGTTCTTTCTTTTGAGAACCCTCTGAAACCAGGAAAGTAAAAGGGCACCAGTGTTGGTTATGGAGCAGTGGGGAAGGAAATAGTAGGATCCAATCCATCTGATGGGGGAAATGGAAAGGTGGGAGGGCTCTAATGGGGGGGGGTGAAGATAAGGATAGTGGAAGAGGAAGGATGAAGCAACAGTAGAATGTGTGAAGACCTCATGAGTCATACTAATTACTATCTGCCTAAAAACACCTACGATACATGTAATTCGATATAAACATAGATTTAAATAGTCTAAATGAAAATTTACCCCCACGGCGACAATGCTGTCTGCAAGAGCCAAAGACATCTAGCAAAAACCCTAACGCCAGGCCTTCTTGCTATTGCTTGGCCAAGGTTACCCAAGAGATACCCAAACACAACAGGCTGTCTCTATTGGCCTTGGGTGTCCCCCATGAAACCTCCTTTTTGTCCAGAGGTAGAAGGTAAGCCCCTGTTGCTGAAAACATGCACTTTAGACCCAGGGCCCAGAGGACCCCTTAGATTGGACAGACCTGAGAGCCTCCTTCCTCCCTGTGGCTTAGCTTTTGTGGACTAGAAGTAGCCATACACACTTCCAAAGGAGGGAATAAACCAACGATCCCACCTAGATATGATGCCTACGGACCATAATAATGACCCAAATGGCAGAATTGGTGGCAATCACCAGCTCTCTAGCTGGAATGAAGAAAGACCCATTTAACAAGAGGGAAACCATACCAGGTCTGGAACCCTAGCTAACTAAGCAAGGCTAGAAACTTCACTGATCTTGAAGGGGAAACTACAACTGCCATGTTACTAACCCAACGTAACTCCTGATATAGCTGTCTCCTGAGAGGCTCTGACAGTACCCGACTAATACAGAAGTAGAGGCTCACAGCCATCCATTGGACTGCGTACAGGGTCCCCAATGAAGGAGCTAGAGAAAGGACCCAAAGAGCTGAAGGACTTGCAGCCTCTTAGGACAAACAACAATATGAGGGTACCTAGTACCCTCAGAGCTCTCAGGGACTAAACCACCAACCAAAGAGTACACATGGTGGGTGGGACTAATGGCTCCAGCTGCATATGTAGCAGAGGATGGCCAAGTCAGTCATCAATGGGAGGAGAGGCCCTTGGCCCTGTGAAAGATCTATGCCCCAGTGTAGGGGAATGCCAGGGCCAGGAAGCAGAAGAGGGTGGGTTGGTGAGCAGGGGAAGGGGGGGAGGGAACAGGGGTTTTGTTTGCTTTTGTTTTGGTTTTATTTTTACTTTATTTTTTTCTGTAGGGGAAACTGGGAAAGGAGATATCATATGATATGTAAATAAAAAATATCTAATAAAAAATAAAAAATAAGACAAAAACCAAAACTTATTTTATTCTATATTTTAATAATATAGAATATTATTAAATTTTGTTACACTGGGATTTTGTTACAGTGTGTCTATTCACATAAAGCATTTCAATGTTAAAAAAAAAGAAAAATAAGTATAACTGATAATGTATAAACCATACTGTAGACTGATGAAAAATCGAGTAAGCCCTGAACATGAGTGTCTTTGTCATCTATGACAGAATGGATGGTATGGAGTCCAACCACAAAATAATTTGAGTGCTCGATTCTTTCTCAACTCCTCTTATTTAAAAATATCCATTATATTTATTTTAACAGACTCTATAGTTCATTGTAATAAACATGAACGACAGAACTGATTGATATTAAAAAAAACCCTCCTTAAATGTTACAATTTCCTCACATATGCAATGTTACGTAGTAATTAAGAGTTTATTTCTAGCGACAACTATCAGTGTACATCACCATGGAACTCTCTAGGGACTCCCGTAACGCCTGTGACTCCAGCACCAGAGAGTAACTAGCCACGGCACTGACAGCAGAGGGCAGTGTTGAGCGGCTCCTTAGGCAGGGTGTGCCGATGTGCTGTGTGATTGATTATAACCAAGTATCCCTCTCCTTAATCATGCAGGTGACTGAAGACTTGAAAATTGAACCTGGGTTTGTTGTGTTTAATAATTTTAATTTTTGAGAACGTATAGATAAGAAGTGTATCCTCCCTCTCTTTGTCCAATTCCTCCTGTGTACCCGTTCCCGATGACTTATCCCCTTTTCTTTAACTATTATAGTTGCATGTAGAATTAAATTTATAAATAAAAGTAATAATTTTTGTTTGGATTTGAAGTGCTTAAATGATCACAATGGAATGTATCGGTTTGCCTGGTAGCTGAAACATCCTGCTTCCTTGTTGAAATTCCTTCTTGCAGGTGTATAAAATTGTTTTCCTTTAATTTTAATTTATTTTTTTCTTCTACAGCCCCTCGCCCAACCCCCTCCCCTTCTCCTCTGAGCAGGTGGGCATTCCCCCTGGGTATCGCCTTCCACCCTGGTACTTAAAGTCTCTGCGAAGCTAGGCACCTCCTCTCCCACTGAGGCCAGATAAGGCATCCCATATCTCATGTACGGGCAACAGCTTTTGGGATAGCACCCTCTCCAGTTGTTCCGGACCCACATGAAGGCCAAGCTGCACATCTGCTACATATGTGCGACATATGTGCTGGGAGGCCTAGGTCCAGTCCCGTGTTTGTTTTTTTGGTTGGTGGTTCAGACTCTGAGAGCCCCAAGGTTCCAGGTTAGTTGACTCTGTTGGTTTTCCTGTGGAGCCCCTATCCTCTTCAGGGCCCACACTCTTTCCTCCTATCCTTCTGTAACAGTCCCCAAGCTCCATCCACTGTTTGGCTGTAGGTGTCTTACAGGTCTGAGTCAGCTGCTGGGTGGAGTCTCTCAGAGGGCAACATGCTCCTGTCTGTATGGATCAGGAGTCTGATGGAGGTGGAGGAGAGGCAGCTGGAGAATGGAGGAACCCCTGGGATGGCAGGCAGCTCAGGGCAACTTGGCTTGGCCCAAGGGCTCCAAGTGTATTCTTAATTGAAAGAATACACTGCTTTTTGATATATCTGGAAGAGTCTGGAGGAGGGGAAAGTGGTGTTGTTCTATCTCAATTAAAAACTTTTTTTAAATTACTAGTAAAATATACTAAAATCTATTTTATGATCACATGGGTTTTGTCTTTTGTCAGTTGTTATGCATACCCTTGTACTTCTTCTTGTTTTTTTTATTTTTAAAGATGTTTTATTGATTCTTTGTGAATTCACATCATGCACCCCAATTCCACTGATCTCCCTATGCCTTTATTTTTGTTTTTTTTTTTTTTACATTTGTTATTAGATATTTTCTTTATTTACATGTCATATGATATCTCCTTTCCCGGTTTCCCCTCCGAAAAAAAGAAAAAAAAAGAAAAAAAGAAAAAATAAACCTATTCCCTCCCCCTTCCCTCTGTTCAACAATCCACTTTCTCCCGCTTCTTGGCCCTGATATTCCCTTACATTGGGGCATAGAACCTTCACAGGACCAAGGGCCTCTTTTGCCGTTTTGTCCTATTGACTAAATAAAATACATCAATTTTGTTAAAATGTCATGCACACTTACATATAATGTCTGAGGAAATAAAAATCAAAGTGTTACTAAGTGATAGTTTTATTTTATTTTTATTTTATAGACTTGTCTGTTTTTGAGCTTCAATATTAATATTTTCAGGAGAAATACAATATATGTTTTTGTGATGACAAGAGAGTTACAAATGTAGTTAAATTTTTGAGAGTAAAATTAAAATACAAATCACTGAATACTCTTGTACATAACGTCAGACAGACATGATTTCAAATGTAGTTTTTCTTTTTTTTTTTTTTTTTTCTTTTTTCTTTTTTTCGAGACAGGGTTTCTCTGTGTAGCCTTGGCTGTCCTGGAACTCACTCTGTAGACCAGGCTGGCCTCGAACTCAGATATCCGCCTGCCTCTGCCTCCCGAGTGCTGGGATTAAAAGCGTGTGCCACCACTACCAGGTGTGTAGTTTTTCATTTGCTACTTCAGTGACTGACTTCTCATCTCTAAATATGGTTCTACTTACCATCCCTGCCTCAGATACCACTAGTGATATAAAAATAAAAATAGAATTAATAACTAATATATAAAACTGTCTTGCATCACCAAAAGATAATGGATAGAAGTGACTTTCCATAAGGTAGTACAAGACTACAATGGAGATAGACATTTGTCGAGTGTAAAAAAATGTGTTATATGAATACCAAACAGAGTTTGTCTGTCATTGTGCTTTTGCTAGTCTATCCAAAGGCAATACTGTCATAGGGGCATCTTCTCATCAAGTCTAAAGCTCCTTCCTGGGCTGTGTCCTCCTCCCCGCCTGGCAGAGATGCTCAATGATTGGACAGAGGGGTAAGGACAACTACTGGAATATCAGAGGGGGCAAAGCCCACAGCACATACTCCAGAAGGTGCACATAGATACCGAATATGAAAGGAGCTTAAAGATGGATGGAATGAACTAGGCACTACATCTAAAGACTAAGTTGGACCCCAAAGCAAAGCAAAAATAAATATCCTTTATGTTTTTGCCACCCAACATTATCACCTGTAAGGCATGGATTGGTCCAAATGGAATCTGAGATGTCCAGGACGCCTCCAGCAGGCAGATGTCAGACAGCTTTTGTTTCTGTCAATAGGACTGACCTTTCTGTCCTACGGAACCATGGCAACTCTTCTTCATTATTCCTCTCTCAGCAGGGTAGGAGGAACGGAGGGTAGAGGGATACTTTCAGGCTGCCATTGCACTGTTGGACATTTGTCTTCAAGTGAACCCACTCACTTCCTCCACGTGCCTGAGATAATTTTGTGATATCTGGTCCGTGAAACCAGTGCACCCTCTATCATTTTTGTGTAACAAAAGAACTTTGGTTTTTTTTTTTTCCCCAATAAATTTACAAGAAACAAGATCAAGAAATCCGTTTTCAGTATCTTTACTCTTTTGGTAATGTGCAACAAGAACAGAGTGGGATTAAGGACAGTCAGAGATGACACAGTAGCTGTAAAGGATGATTATGTTTGCAAAATCTCAATGATTATCTTCTCTAGGCTCCCCCAAATTAGCATATTTGTTAATCAAATTAATTAAGAAGCTTTTCAAAATAAAAGCAATGCTTTAAATAAATATATTCTTTCATAACCATAGAACATTTAGCTCTGTTGGTGGTAATGAATGAACATTACATTTAAGAAGTTTATGAAGACATTAGGGTAAAATTATCTAGATATAATTATAAATGTACCCTAATTAGCCATTTGCTTGTGGTTTTTACTGTATGTTTTAAAATACATGCTGTCTAATTAGTTAGTTCTCAAATCATCATAAAGATGTTATCTGACTTATAGAATTTATGCCAGCTCAACATGATATATTATTTTAACAATGTCTTTACATTTAAATTTAGTACTCTATACTAAATCTAGTACTTGCCAAGCATTTGTATCTGTCCAAACTGGTAATAGAAAATGAATTCCATACTCCCAGCTCAGGAAAATGCGGTCTTTCTGCAAACCTTGAAATTTCACAATTGGATGTTACTGTCACATCAACAGTGCTAGTTTCAACAGGGCATTTATTGTGTTTCAAAGTACTGCCTGGTAGCTACAGATTCCCTGTGGTCAGCTTTTCTACCAAAACCACATGCTTAGTAAACATCTACAGAAACTTCCTAAATTTAATTTTATTTAATAAATATTTTAAAGATTTTGCTAATGAAGAAATGAATTTATCTTTCTAGAATTCTGATTTTAAAAGATTTTCTATTCACTTTCATTTTTGATGTAATGTTTAGGAATTTTAAAATCTATATGTAATCTATAAAACTCCTTTGATTTATAAATTTGGTTTTCTTCAATAATAAGCTGTGCTAAGATCTCAAAATTATATGACAAAGGCAGAGAGGTAAAACTAGCCACAGCAATGGGTTATAATAAATGCTCATTAGAATTCAGATTATCAACTGTCCCCAAATGATCATAAAGGTAAAAGAATAACTTACTAAAACCTACAATGCGACATAGAATATTTTAATAGGAACTCTCTTATTCTTTCTCTCTCTTTCTCTTTCTCACACACACACACACACACATACACACACACACGTACGGATGCACACGCATGGACGCACACACGCACACAGGCAGCCACATTTAAGTATATACTCACAGCTCGGAGTTTAAAATACTGCTACTAAAAGTTTTAACTTAGATAAATTAACTAAAGTAAAATACTGACACTGTGAAAATATATGTTTATGTACAATACCCCACAGAGGGCATCATTTCTGTGAACATCTGAAGAATGTAAAAACAAAACAAAAAGACCAGAATGAGAAGCCACAGTGCTCGACAAGGGCATGGGCACTGCCCAGCTCACAGCTTCCCGTTCTCCTCACTACTTTCTTTCTCCTCTATTGCTTCCAAGCTGCGCTTGCCCTTGGCCTCTGCACCACTGCCAGGGCCTTTACTCAGTCCACAAGACAAACAGGCCAGCTGGATCTGCTTCATGTTCTCTACGGCTTCATTCTTGGCATTCTTCAGCAGGTCTCCTTGTCCCTGTAGGAAGAGCAAAGAAGAAAGTTACCCACCATGAGAGACACTGATGAAGGATGAGAGACCCAGACCTATGCACGCACTTTTCCAGGAATACACTCAAACTTCCTTTCCAGCATGGTTGGAGGACTTGGCCCTTTGGTTATGGAACCTCAGACCTGGCCACCCCAGCTCACTGCATGCTGGCTGGCTGCGCCTTGTGATTCCTATAGGGGGAACCTCGTGTAGACACACTGAGAGCACCTGAACTTCCCATAACATGGTCTGAGACTTTGCACACGATTGCAGTTCCTTTCCAGTCAGATGAATATTTCTAGATTCCGAGGAAAATGAGGAAAGATGTTCTTCAATAAAACTGAAGATTAACTTGGTTCACCAAAGTAAACAGTGCAAAGCCAAGTATCTCGTGGTGGAGCGCACACAGCCTCAATCCCTGATGGGCGCACACGGCCTCTTGCCTGCTAAGCTGCCTTTGACCTATTGGGCTATCCCCACAAGCTTCTGCTGGTGCATTGCTAGCTACCCACATTCCTTCTGTGCTTTTCAGCATCCTGAGAACAATGTTCCTGTCTGGCTAATGGAAAGAAGTCTCTTTCAGGTACCACTCAGCCATCAAAATAAAACGCACAAGACTATCGCTGGGATACACTGGTTGTCATTTGCATCAATGGGCCAGAGGGGGTGAAAATCTTTCCTGCTAGTTCTGTTTTTGACTTGAGTTTATTATTAGGGTGCTTAAGTGCATGCATCGATACTGGCTCAGGGCCTGAAGGACTACAGATGTGTGCAGAAGTGAGAATGTGCTTCTGTGGTACACAGACCAATGAGGAAGTAACTCCCCTTCCCCACCATTCTCAGAGCAGAGGAAGCTAGTGAGACCCTGAAAGGATGAGGGATGGTACAGGAAGACACTGCGGCCATGACACCTGGAGCATTCCATAGAGCACAGGCTAATTTGGGGGGGGGGGGGCACCACTTACTAGACAAAGTATTCCATGATGAAATATATATATATATATATATATATATAACCTTTCTTTAATCCTATTAATGTCACTTTGTTGAAAGCCCTATAGACTACCTGCTAAAAATGCCTTAAAATGTTTATTTCCTCAAAATTGATAGCATGAGTAACTGCTTCTAACCTGCTGTCATGATAGCTAAATCCTTCTTCGATTCCCATGATAAGCAGTGGCTACGCTTTGCTGATGTGTGTACTAAAATGGACTGTCTTCAGTCACCCCAACCACGGACCAGGGTATTAGAAGTGCATTTGGAGGCTGGGTAGACGACGCCTTCCCGTGAGAAGAAATGAGTCTGAGCATGATGAGGTTACATGACTTGTAGAAGGTCGCAGCCACCTAAGGACAGAGTCACACTAAAGGCTTGACTTTCCTTTAGGCCCAGTGCCCCTTCTCACACTCCATGAGACTACCATCCTCACAGACAATAAGGAGAGACTGTGGGCTGAGGCCCTGCCAGTTAGAGATACATTTCCTGAGGGAAAACCAGTCACAGCATCCCTGGAAACTGGAAGAGTTTCTTAACCGCAATGAGTCCCCTCAGGACCTTGAATAATGAAGCCATTTACAATGTGTAAAATGCAATTATTAAGTAAAGATAATAGCACATGTAAAGGGCCTACTCTGTGTAGGTAAGCTTTCTCCTCTGAACTTAATCACTCAACCAGTTGTCAGGACATCCCAGGAAACAGGTATTATTATTAACCCCAGCTTACCTACTATAAAACAGAGCCCCCCAGAGTCATGCAGCTGCCTGGTGGTGAATCTGCAGTGGTTTCAAGGGTCTGTGGTCTCCACCACTTCAAGACATGTCCTCTTTCAAGAGCAAGTTATACACTCTTCAAAGTACAGTGAAGTCATCTCTTCATTGCTATCCATACAGCCACAGAGACAGAAAATAATGAATGACCACATGACTCTGGCTGGCAGAATCTGGGGATGGTATGCAGGCCAGGACACAGTAAGGACACCCGGCAGGGACAAATGTCAGAGGACCTCCCACTGGTTTCAGGGTGGGCCATTTCCTCATATGTGGGCATAATCAGAATGTCTTTAGCCTTCCTCACAGTCCAAGGACTGAAGGAAACAGGTTGAAAGACTGTTTATGATTTAATGACTACAGATAAACAGCTATAAAATTATACAAAAGGAAGCAGTTAAGCCTTTCTACTTCCATCATAAATAACTTACAACTGTCTTGTAATAGAGACTTGAGGGGCATGTTTAAAATGTATCTGTTTCGCAAGGGTATACATATTTTTTAATTGGAAAATGTCCTTTATAAACAAGCTGTATTAATGATGTGACTTCATCTAAGATCATTTTCATAGTCTTACTTGTAAGACCCTAGACTTAGCTTCAAAATGATCATCAAAGCTTTTGAAAGTAGACTGGCATCTTTTGTAGTTGTAAGAGAAAAAAAAAATGAAACACACAGAGCTATCAGTCCTGGTGGTAGAGATGCTTAACTCGCTCACATGCCTTTTCTGACCGCAGGCTAACAAGTGCATTTGAATCAGCCCACTGCTACTGCTTCAATTCTGAGTGGTGGCATCCAAGCCTAAACGCCAGACGGTGCCAGTTTTGGCGAACAGAAGTCAGTCTCTCTAAAAAACAATGGTCAGTTGGAGAAAACAGTCTGTACCAGTATATGAGAACACAGTGACACTGTCTCCTGATGACCCGGCGACAGGCACCAGAAGAAGAAAAACAAACAAACACACAAACAAACAGACAGAAGTTAAAATTGCTCACATGTGAAGGGAGGAAAATGAAAGGCTGTGAAAAGCTTACATAGAAAGGCTGGGATCCATTGTTTAAAGGAGCTAGGATTAGGCTCTGGCTGTTCTGGAGCTCACGAAACCACCCACCCCTTTTCCTTTGGATCTTCCTAGTTGAGACACTGGAACTGGGAGAGAAATACAGCTTCTACTCTAGAACACTGTACAGAGGTGGCGTGCATTACTAAACACCTATTCTGTCATTTCTCCTTAATGATTTTTCTTTTGGCTCAGCAATTTCCCCTAACCAGCTAGCTGCTGCCCACTCCGTCACAAAGACCTGTCACTTCAGAGCAGGTCTCCTGCCTTCAAACATCTCTGTCATTGGAGCATTGCCCTCAAGCCATATCAGGCAAAAGACACTTATATAGCATGTATTTAAGGCACATTCCAAGAAAGGCATTTTTTTTCTTCTTTTAGATATTTTCTTTATTTACATGTAAATTTCTCCATCCCCAGTTTCCCCTCCAAAAAACAAAGAAACAAACAAAAACAACCAAAACAAACCCCTGTTGCCTCCCACTTCCCCATGCCTGCCACCCCGCCCTCTCCTACTTTCTGGCCCTGGCATTCCCCTACACTGGGGCACAGAACTTTCACAGGGCTGAGCTCCTCTCCTCCTATTGATGACTGAATTTGCAATCCTCTACTATACACATGCTGCCTGAACAATCAGACCCCTCCATGTGCAGTCTTTGGTTGGTGGTTGAGACCCTGGGAGCGCTGAAGGTACTACTTAGTTCATATTGTTGTTCGTCCTAAGGGGACCCTGTACTCAGTTTGATGGATGGCTGTCAGCCTCTACATCTGTGTTAGTCAGGTACTGTCAGAGCCTCTCA
>NW_022196896.1:82074758-82079509 GCF_008632895.1 Mastomys coucha | reverse complement strand
ATGGTGGAGCATGTGTCCTTTTTACATGTTGCAGTATCTTTTGGGTATATGCCCAGGAGTGGTATAGCCGGGTCCTCCGGTAGGCATTTTTAAAGAATGTTTGACACTATCCTCCTCTTGAAAGGAGAAGACAGAACAAAACCTAGAAATTTTTACTTTCCTTCATGACAAGGAAGGTACAATTATTCGTGGGAAAGGTAAAGGTGAGAGCCAGCCATGGATGCCTTCTGAGAGGGACCGACAGACTAAGTCGGCACTATTCTCAAATATTTGGAGGAGTCTGTATATAAATCCAAACACTTCTAATACACTAAAATGAATCTGGATTCCCATGCATATTATGCAAAATGAACACACAATTGACCACAGAATGCTCAACTTGACATTTCTGTCAAGTTGCCACTCCTTTTCTGTCGGGAAGCCTGTGGGAATTCACAGCTGGGATGAGGCAGGGGGATGAAGACACTTTAATCCAAAGGAACATAAGGGTAGCAGAGTATCCCAGCATACTGATGCTGATGGACATGAAGGACGAGTCCTGAGAGGCATTCACCACTCAACCTCCATGGTTGTTTGCCTTCTGAATACAAGGTTGCACAGCAATTCCAACTTATTGAGAAAGTAACCATTGGAAACATGAAAAATCATAATACATCGTTACAAGTTGAAGCTAAAAAACTACTGGTGATTAATGTATATTTAAAAACAAACATTAAACATTCCATGCTAAATCCCTTTAAGTCCATTAATGGCAATTAAGGTGCATTGTCTAGAATCAGGAAATAGTCAACAGGATTTAGACTGTAAATATGGCTCCTGTGACACAGCATCACCTCTTTGGTTGAGACTCATAAGCTGACTATGGTCAATACAATACTGTCAGGATATTGAACAGTAGCCAGTAAGACTTGAAAAACCAAGAGACTGAGCATGAAATGATGTCTTGCTATCTCATGATACCACTCCCATGAAAGGAACCAGAATTCTAAATACAAATAATCAATTAGTCACATGTTTTATAATCTATCAGAAGATAATCAGGATTTTTAGTTTTCCCACTTCTCTTACCAAAAACTGCAGACTCCTCCAAATGTTTGAGAATAGTGCTGGCTATAGTCTGTCGGTCCCTCTCAGAAGGCATCCACGGCTCTCATCTCTACCTTTCCTACGAACAACTGCACCTTCCTTGTGTCAGTTTATGAGAACAGGAGACGACAGTGGCCTGAGCCTCTGTCACATATGAAGGAAATGTGTGTGCTGCATCAGAGCACACCATGAATATTTAAGGCAGCTAACTAGGACTCTGGGGATGAAAAGACCCTTGCATGTATACAATCACACAGAAAGAAATGAAGCTTACTGCTAAGCTGTCTATCTCTTAGTGTATGCTCAATTATGGGCAGATTGGCTCCCCTGATATTCTTTACATGGGAGAATACAAACCCACAGCCAGGGAGCCCCATCCCAAAGATAACCACTAATGGAAATGCTGCTCCCAGAGACTAAGGTGGCAAAGAGAGCACTGTTTATTCTACCTAATATGTGGCAGCTGAAGCATAGTAGGCTTATTTAGCCACTACTAATTCAGAAGCCATAGGTCACGGAGTCTCCATATTACTTAAATGAGGTTAAAAGCACAAGAGATAAGAGGAACTCTCTGAATTAAAGGTTTAAGTGAGGATTCAGGGACTGGGGAAAGGAGAGGGTAAACTGTGGGTTAGCCTAAACTAAGGATACATGAAAGAGCCCTATGAAAATCCACTATTCTTAAAGCTAATTAAGAAACATAATATGTATAAAAAAGGAATTTGAAGAGAAGAGCCCTGCATGAATGAACAATGCTGCTCCCCTAAAACATGGGTCATTAAACAAAAGCTTTCATGCCCAGAGTGAGCTACCTCCCTAGGTATTATTGGTTAGAGAGGACCCAAATAACAAAAAGATATTGACTCTGATTTTTGATGCTGTAGTGGTTTGAATGAGACTGGTCCCCATAGGTCCATAGGGAGTGGCACTATTAGGAGGTGTAGCCTTGTTAAAATAGGTGTGGCATTGTTGGAGAAAGTATGTCACTGGGGGGAGGCTTTGAGGTCTCAGATATTTAAGCCAGGCCCAGTCTCTCTCTCTCTCTCTCTCTCTCTCTCTCTCTCTCTCTCTCCCCTCTCCCCGTCCGACAATCTGCATGTAGAACTGTAGAACTCTCAGCTCCTTCACCAGCACCATGTCAGCCTGCCTGCCTCTGTGTTTTTAACCATGACAATAATGGACTAAACCCCTGGACTGTAAGCTAGCCCCAGTTAAGTGGCCTTCTTTCCTTTATAACTGTTGACATGGACATGGTATCTCTTCACAGCTCTTGAACCTCTAAGACAGCTGTCTACCATAACTAGATGGTAAGACCCCACTTCTGAAGACACCGCTTACTTTGGATGTAGGGCATAGAGACTTCAACCGCCACTGACCAGGAAACTCTCTGTGCTGGCGAGCTCCTAGTGCTATCTGTATTGCTGGGGGGAAAAAGACATCAGTGGTCTCACCAAGTGCTGGGCCTTGAATGCTATAATGTTGACTTGCCTGCCAAATGTGCCTACTGATACAACAGTGCCGTGATAGTTATGAGTGTAACAAGCTGGTTTCTGATTGGATAGAAGGGCTGCTCCACAGAGGAGCTTTATGTCTGGTTCTATAAACCTAGTCAGAAGCCCAGGGCTGAGGAGTCACAACTCCTAGAGACTGACCTACTGTTGCTATTTTGCTAAATGCTCATGCTGCCAGACTGCATTCTAAATATGTTTATGCTCCCAGATTTGTGCTGCTCTCAACACTGGTCAGAGAAGCTTATTTTTGTGGAGGGTCACAGTTAATGCAGAGATTAATAATGGGTCAAAGTAAGAAGTGTAAATAACTGAGTGATCAACAGCTGGTGCATCATCCGTATCAACATCGCCTGTCCACGAATCAGGGAACATCATGGTTAATGGATAGAGAAAACTTGGGGGCTGGCAGATGGGAAGGAGGGCTGTGAACTGCAGATGTCTGAGCGTGACATGGAGGCTGCACATATCAGTTCACGGCAGCTGTCCTTAGTTATGTGCACATGAGCTGCACAAGAAAAAAATCCTGTTAAAATCCCAGCATGAATAGAAGAGGAGCCCTTGACATCTGATGGCTCCTGATGAGGAAGAGTAAACTCTTCTTTGGACATATAGCTTCTAGTTAGGTTGGCCATGGCCCAGTGGATGGTCCCACACCTATGTGCATATAGGCAGTGCTAACTGGACTCAAGGGGTTATATGAACATAGAGGACATGAAGTCAGGAGGGATGCCATCAAAATATGTTATGAAATATATGAATGTTACAAAGAATTAAAACTAGTATTAAAAATAAGTCAAAACCACTTTTATCACTATCCTTCATTTGAGAAACTAAAACAATACATCTGTTGTGGATTGCTGTTCTGCTCCCTCAAGAGTGCCCGTATTCAGGTGCAGTCAGGCAAAATCTTCATTAGTCACATAAGGCTAGAGCCTGTGATTGGGCAGTGGAAGGGAAATTGGTGCTGAAAGTTTTAGAGAGGAGAGAAAGACAGAGACAGAGAGACAGAGAGAGAGATGGGGATGGAGACGGGCAAGACAAGATGGTACCTGAAGAAGAGGATAGTGAGCCAGAACCACATGGTCCTAGGAGCTATAAGTAACTGGGGATTTCTTAGACGATTAAATAAGATAGGGCACATTTGTTCAATCTAGATGTGCAGCTTGTATCCATATCAATTGAGTTTTGAGTTATTTGTGTGGGCAGTTTGGGGGTTGAAGATTTACTGTTATAAATCTGGCTGGTAAATTACAAGCCTCTGGGGTTTTCATTTTTACAGGGTTATAGGGATTGGTGCTGAGCGGCAGCCAGTTTCAGCAGGCTAGCCACAGGAGTCGGATGGCTTGGGAGTATGGAGCAGTTCAGCAGCGGCCGGCCACGAGGGCCAAGAGAGCAATCTCAGAGCTCTGGAGAGGCAGAGCCAGCGTTTGTGGAAGAGGCATTGGCTAGGAGAAACACAAGGTCTTGGTCTCGGGATATGTACCCGGCTGGGAACAGACCAAGAAAGCCGGTGCCAGCAATTAGTTAGAGTAGCATGGATTGTTTTTTATAACTACACTCTATATACATCTAAGTGTTGTAGTCAGAATGATTGTTTTTCTCTTCATGGCACACTCCTAGTATGCTGCCATCATAAACCCTAATAAATCAGTTCCAAAGAGATCATTAAAGTATTTGGTTCATGCTGGACATGAACTAAGACTCTTAAGGATGTTATTAATGTGAGGATTCATTACTTACTTCTCAGATATGAGTTCCTCCTTGCAGTAGCAATGAGCCCAAATTACCTCCCATGAAAGTTGGTCACCAAGGAGTTGGTCTGGGAACTATGAACCTTGAAGCTATCTTGGCAGTGACACACAGGATTTACGGAAAGTTCAGGATAAGAATAAAACCCAAGAATAAAACCTATACTAATGTGGATCCCCAAGATGAGAGACCCTCTCTCACGCCCAGTAGCCGATTATCTCATCACTTCAATATTGGGAATTGGTTCCAATGCTTTGTGTTATTTTGGCTCCCAAAAGCCACACTTTCAAACCTGAGGGTCCCTGCCCCCAGCTGCCTTCAATTGATAATAAAGAATTGCCATACAGACAATGGCTGGGCAGGGAGACAGGGTGGGACTTTTAAATTGCAGTGGGGCGGGGGGGG
>NW_022196896.1:82072293-82074748 GCF_008632895.1 Mastomys coucha | reverse complement strand
CCAGGAGGAGAATCACCATGATAAAGAAGCAGAAAGATAAAATTTAAAGGCCCACAAGCATATAAGAATCCAGGAGAGTGGCCCTAGGGGCCACTTCCCCAATTGGGTCTAGGATAGCAGAGATGAAATATAGATTTTAAAAGATGTTAACTCAGGAATACTGGAGGGGAGTTTAAACAGCTATTTCTTTTAAAACAGGTGAAAGTAAAAATGAACTGAACTTGTCTGTTAGCAAAAGAAGTTAATGGTGAACATCATCTTCGATGACAGACCTGTTATAGTTCTGTAGATTCCCTGCTTTGGGTTCCCTTCGAGGAAGCAGTGTTTGAAAGGCCATCTGTCTCCTGTGGGCAATGATGGCAAGCCTAATCCACTTACAGAAAATGTCAACAAAATTGCTTCAACACCAGTGAGCTGAATAATAAAACACCCTAAGCTAAACTTAAAAAACGTGATTCTGAAAGCCTTAGGAATTTCTATTCCCAGGAGGATCCTAGTGTCCTGATAATCTTTACCACCATTCTGATAAAAGAACCATTCAACAGAAGTCGTGGCTTGTTGATTCCCTACTCTCTGCTCTCCCTCTCCTGCTCATGTTCTTCATCTCTATGTTAACAGACCTAGTAAGAAAAGATAGGAGATTGATATCTACCTCTTCCATGATGCTAATGAAACTAAACACATTCCAAATAAAATAAAAAAAAACTAGCGTTGTTGAAAATGCCAATATCTCCGATGACCTACCAACTGCAAAAACAAATCTAAGCTCATACTATCCTTATGGTTGCTGTATGACATCCCAGGAGGACCTAGAATAGCCACTGCTGTGGAAGCCTCACCTCTAGCAACTGAACACCATTATCATTGCCAAAGACTCGCTCCTAACAACCTGGAAGATGTAGAGTGCTCCAAAGGCCAGAGCTGACCAAAGCTAGAAAGGCCCTTACTAATATTAGAAGAATATATTTTTGAAACGCAATATGATACCTTCTGTGTAAGGCTTCTTTTAAAGAAGGTTCTGATTACATGGCTCCAGTTATTCGTTACTTGGCTGATCGTCAAAAATTAATTTTGCAAAAGTGCTCAACTGAAAGTGAAGATGTAAAGCCAACAGCCCCTGACCAAGGCCAGCTGCCTTCAAAACAGCTTCAGCTGCTTCACCCCAGCCCTGTGCCATAGCTTTCAAAAGCAAATGGATTTTTTGTGACACCTGGCCCAAAGACACCTTCCAGTCCCCTTTCCAGTGTCAGCATCCTACAGCCCTGGTGTCTGGTCTAGAAGCATCTTCTCTCCACGGACAGTCATTCTTTACTCTCTACAACTTATGTTATGTAGGCTGAATGTGAGCACATGTAGCCTAGGCCTATTCCCAGAACCGGAAAGCACCCGTTCCTGCTGGCCTGAGGCCTGGTTCTGTGTAAATTGGAGGGAAGGGTTGCCAGGAAGACTTGCCAAGACACGATCCACCCAAAGAGTGAGGCTGGTGCAGCTCCTGGTGAGTGTTTTTATCCTCCCAATCATCAAGCTGAGTCTCTGGCCAACTCGACTTCCACATCCATGGCTGATTGCAGACCTGCTCTATTAAGGAGTGTTTATTCTGCTGTCTCAAATCCATCCGAGCATTTGCTTAAACACCAAAGCAATGGCTACTCCAAGGAAAGCTCTATTCCCCTTCTCCACAAGTCTGAGACCCATTCAGGTTACAGATCTCACCTCAGGCCGCCCCCAACACAAACTGCTATAGCACTCATGTGTGTATGTTAGATGTTTTCAACCCTATGCAAAAGTGGGAGGTCTAGAAACTTTATGTTTTGGTTGTTCATTCAGGGTCATGCTGGCTTGATAACTCATTGATCACTACTATGTTTACATCACTCTATATATCTCTATACAAACACAATACCTCTATTAATTAATACAGATGAGTGGATCTTAATATCCATTCAGTGCTAACATCTACTACATAGCACACATTGAATTAGCCTAAGTGTCACATAAAGACATTCACGCTGTTATTTTTTTAACCCAGAGCCCAAATCAAAGTTCTCAAAGCACTAGCACCTTTGAAGAGAATGTCTCCATCCTGAGGACTCAGTGAATAGAAGTGACAGATACCGAACAGCAAGGTCACAGCAGCGAGTGAGTGAGTGAGTGGCATCTCTAAGGGGACTCACATTTCCACCCTCACTCCTGCTGACTTTATGGAATTCACACCACTAACTCATATACATGTGTCAAAACATCTCTTCTAAATGTCAAATACCATCACTCATACCTTTTTATTTTTAAATCAACTTTATAAATATATATCCCTGAGAAAACAACCCACCATACATTCACAAAACCTACTGGGTTCTGTGTCATGCCAATGCCTCCCTAATCCTTCTTTCTGTTTGGGCCTCAGATTTCTTCCCAGAATAGATTACTGTGAAAATGAAGCGGGGGGGGGGGGGGG
>NW_022196896.1:82054942-82072259 GCF_008632895.1 Mastomys coucha | reverse complement strand
CTCACATTCTGTTCTTTGACATGACAGCAGCTGATATCCCTTAGAACCTGATGTGTGAACTAAGAAAACAAAGGAAAAAGTAAGAGTAACTTTCAATTACTGCAGTAGAAAGACAGAAACGCTATCTGACAAGCCTTCATGATACTTTCTGCATCCATGGATCTATAATAGACAAAGCAACCATGGCCCCTCTTCTTTCGCTTCTTCAGCATACTCCTGAGCACCAACAGCAAGTGTTTTAAAAGCCATATGAAATCATATAATTTTATATCTATGTAAAATTAACCCAATGCACATAAACATATGCACATATTAAATATATATGTAAATATATGTGTATAATTTAAATGAAGTTATGTCTCTTGGTGTCATAATGTTCCCCTCAAAAATCACAAACTAACAAAACCCCCAGTACCAAGCAAGAGAATCATCCTTTTGAGTGTTTCTCCAGGGAGACCAAGAAACTCCAAAAACAATATAGACAATTGCCATTGCTCTTGGTTACCTCCCAGGAAGCCCTATTGCTTAAGACACCACAGACTTTAGACACAGGATTCAGAGGAATTAAGCTGAATCTGACCAGAAAGTCGCTCCATGAGGACTAAGTTTTATGGTACTGAAAGGTGCTATATGTAAGCTGCCAAGAGACGAAAACAGATATCTACCAGGCCTGTCCAACTGTGTTGCCTATGAATGACGATAGTGATCAGAACATCAAGAGCTTCCTAAAGGGGTGATTGTGGCACTTTTACCTTGGTTGTAACCAGCAGCTAGTTAATTGAACTTAAGGTAGTCAATAGGTGGGAAATCACATCTGGAACTATAAATCGAGCCAAGCACCCTCGGCTGCTGAAGCCACAGATTTCAAAGAGAATCTACTACTGCCTCTTCCCAAACCAAGTATAAGGTCTAACTGCATTCTGAGCATTTATGCTTACGTGCACAGGTAAGCGTAGCTCTTGTCTCTCATCAAACAGCATGTTTTTCTAAGTAGATAAGAGACTCTTCCAGAAAGCCACAACTAGTAAAAAATACAGAAAATATCTGCCTTTGGAGTGCCCAGATGTAACTGAAGCATCTCCAATACATCTCTTGCACCCAAGGCTCAGAGAACATTGAGGAATGGGGGGCAGAAACTGTAAGGGCTAGAAAACCAGAAATCTACTACAAAATGTTGTCTTCTAGATATGACAGGAAAGCTAGATCCATGAGATCTCAGCAATATGGCTGCCTCAAAAAAAAAAAAAAAAAAAAACCTAAACAATTCCAACATGAGCTGATATCCCTGTGGAGATAACCCACTCCTAGATGAAGAGCTACAATCAATTAACAACTGCTGAGAGAATCTGTGTTCCCTAGAGATGAGTCCCCTAAAAGGTTATCCAGTCTCAAGTGGTCAGTGAAACTAAACAGACTCAGCAGGTTGCATTTATATATTTATTTGCACAAATATCTGGATCTATATGTAAAAATAATAAAGAATAAGAGACATGAATTTGAAAGGGAATGGGGGGGGGGGTAAAATGAGAGGCCCTGGAGAAAGGAGAAGAGGGAAATGATGCAGTTCTACTTCAATGAAACAAAAGCAAGAAAGAAAGCACCACCAACTGACCTCGAGCCTCCTCGAACACATTCACCTGTGGCCAAATCAGCACCAGGCCAGCGACCTAGAGGATGGCCCCACACCAGGTAGAAAACCCAATCTAATTAATCCTTTCAGAGAAGTTAGAAGTTCAAAGAGGCTTAGCCAGTCTGTCAAGTGATGGAGCCACACTAAATTAAAGGACAGAGAGAAGCATGGAGCTGAGCCTTCTCAAGTTCACACACCCAGAGAGAAATCCAACCACTTCCCCTCCCAAGGGAAAATAAAAGGGCTCCCTGTCCCCAAGGTCTGTGTGCAGAGTGAGAGGTCTCCGGGCTCTGCCCAGGAGACGTGCTGCGCTCTGTGCTCTGCCTCAGTGTCTCACCTAAAGAACCCAAGTAGTCTGCGCTCCTGTCATTCAAGGGAAAATGTTCTGTGGGAAAGGACAAGAATGCTGCTTTTCTGCTCACACCCCCTGCCTGGTCAATAGCGGGGGAAAAATCATCTCTGATCTGTGCTGATGTCGCACTGTACGGCTTCCCAGGCTTCGTGTTGAGACACCAGCATACTGTAAAGGACTGAAAGAACAGGCCTTGCTGGCAGGCAGCTAGGGGAGAATGATCAATACTTTCTGGATTGGCTCAGTGACCTTAGGAATGCCGCTGGCTTTCCTTTGCTGGGAAACATGGGATGTAATAAGAGCTTCTTTGAGTTCACCTATGGTCCTAAAGGTTTATTAATTAGAGCTTGGTTCAAAAGTGCTGTGTTAAAATACACATAATTGTGTGAAACAGGAAAGACTGCTGAGTAAGGAAGGAGATAAGGAAGTAATTAATTCCACTGGATCATGTGGAAACACGGAGCAAGCACACCTGATGGAGTGTGGAGGGATGGGAGAAGGGAGACACCAGTGAAGGAGTCCTGAAGATGTGGTATGTGACAGCTGGAGCTCAGGGAAGCACACAGACACGCACACACACACACACACACACACACACACACACACACACACACACTGTACAAAAGTATCCCTCACTTATCTGGCTAAACTGACACCAACAAGCCCTAGGAATTCTCTTGTGTCCTTAGTGCTGGGATTAGAGGTGCCTGGCTTTTTACAGATCTTCATGCTTCTAAGCACACTTTTCTGGCTGAGCCATCTCCCCAGCTCTAAGGCAGGCTGTTGAGGCATCAAGGTCTGACAGCAGCATCACATCCCCATACCCTTGAAGAATGGGAACAAGTTCAGTGTAGGTAGAACCTAGAAGAAGTGATGAGAGAAGGAACTGGAAAGGAGGGGGTGGGGAAGAGCAGCCACAGGCTTGTGCAGAGGAACTCTGGGAGCTGTAGGAAGGGCAGAAGGAAGCCAAGGCTGGAAGGTGGTCATGCCATTTTTATGTTTAGAAAAGTTGCCCCATCTGCTGTGCTATAAAAGGGGCAGGAGCATATAAGAAAGAGGAGAATTTAAAAACACATGGTAAGGAAAGGCAGCCACAATGGTGGGGGCTGAGGGAAGAAACAACTCTTAACAAAAATGACCAGAAGGCTGGTCCAACAGAGCATGGATCAGAAAAAAGATCTCCCTGCCAGAATCCCAGTTTCATTATTTTGAGCTAGGACTCTGACAGGGGTCACTAGAGCAGACAGGAGATGCACTGGCTTGGCTATAGTGCGGATACTGTCGGGTGGTGGGACAGATGAAGTATGTGGGAGTGAGGATCATCCCACTGAGCAGAAACACCTCTGCAAGAGAGGCCTGCGAGCTGACAGAACAGAAAGGAGTCAAAACCATCTGTAGACATGCAGAGAGAGAGAGAGAGAGCAAGAGAGAAAGAGAGAGAGACATAGAGAGACACAGAGATACGGAGAGAGATGGAGAGAGACAGACACAGAGACAAAGAGACATAGAGAAAGACAGACACAGAGAGACAGAGACAGACAGACACAGAGATAGGGGAGAGAAAGAGAGAGACAGAGAGAGGGAAAGGAAAAAGCTGGAGAGAGACAGAGGGGGAGAGACAGAAAGAGGGAGAGGAGAGAGAGACAGAGAGATAGACAGCAAGAAAGGGGGAGAGGAAAAGACAAAGAGACAGAGAGTGAGAGAAAGAGAGAGACAGGCAGACAGAGAGACAGAGAGACAGAGACAGACGGGGAGAGGGAGAGAAAGAGAAAGACAGACAGAGACGGGGGAGAGAGAGACCGAGAAATATAGAGGAAGAGAAGAGAGTTAGAAAGAGAGAAACAGAGGAGGGGAAGAGAGAGGGAAAGAATGTCAAAGAGAGAGAGAGTCTACCTCTAACTCAGAGAAACACCAACATTTATCAGGAGGGAAGGAGGGAAGAGTGAAGGGTTTGCAAAGTCTTCTGGGAGAAAAGCCAGAGATGCAGTAAGGAGACAGGAGCAGTGTGAGCCATGAGCAGGAGGGGGGCTCTCCCAACCAATCAAGTGAGAGAAAAGCTGAAAAGTGATCGCAACAAGGTCCTGATGACCTTGGAAAGAATGATTTAATGGAGTGTCAGGGGAGAAGACAGATTAAAGTTGGCTAAGAATGAGTGGGAGGTAAGGAGGTGAATTCAGCGTGTATAAACAACTTTGTCAAAAAGTTTGGATGTGGGTGAGGACAGAGAGGAAGAATGCTGGAGGGGCCAAATTCATTTCTAAAAGCCTTTTATGTGTATAAGAAATACACGTATAAATTCAGTTAAGCTGAACAATGAATAACTAAACCATGAATTGTGAAAGGAAAAGGGGTAAACTATGAAATGGAATAGAGACAAGCCTTAACTTGAGGGTTATTTTCTCAAGCTTGATTTACCCCAGCAGCATCTTAATGTTCTTTTTTTTTTTTTTTTGGTTTTTGGTTTTTCGAGGCAAGGTTTCTTTGTGTAGCCCTGGCTGTCCTGTAACTCACTCTGTAGACCAGGCTGGCCTCGAACTCAGAAATCCACCTGCCTCTGCCTCCCAAGTGCTGGGATTAAAGGTGTGTGCCACCACTGCCTGGCTAATGTTCTTTCTCCTTATTTCAGAACCCCTTATTTGTGTAAAGTGGAAAATCTACTCAAGAAATTAAAATGTGGGTTACATTAATTTGAGTATGCATAAATCTACCTAAAGCTATAAGTAAAAGCAGAGATTTCCTATGCTCCATGCATGTCTAGCACCATACAATGGGAAATTCTAACATTGTCCAGCAGGGGGCACCCCTGCTCTGGGCTTGGGTAGAGCCAGTGCTTCTGACCACACACCACCTGGGCTCCAGGGATTAGAAACATCCTTGGGAAGCCATTTGGTCCATTCCTCTGCTTCCATGTAGAGCTGCAAATAAATTCTGATAGCTTCTCAAGTTGTCAAATACAACGAAGTGCCACTGACCTGTGTATGTCAACATTGCCATTCTATGTAAACATTCTGTTCACAGAGTTCAGGTGGAAAATGGTACTAGTAAACCCTGAAACTGTCAATCATGCATCTCCAAAGCCCACAATTCCACTGCTGCTTATTTTCCACCATGATGCAACACACACACACATACACACACACACACAGTACCTTTTTCCCTTCGTCATCTGTTTGTCAGTTCAGGAAATATGGAAATGATTCCGTATTTTTTCACTTGCTAATAGTGCAAAATGAATGATCACAACTCAGGTTTATAAGTCAAGAGAGAGAACGAGACCAGTGTGCAGTAGAGATGCCACAGGCCTGTCCAAGGGCAGCAAAATGTTTGATCTCTTACTCTCTTATCTTTCCTTGCTTTCTGAAAATTTATAATCATAGATATAATTTTTCGAGGACTTGTTTGGAACTGAACTTTATAGACCGTGGAGAAGTTGTGAGGCAGAGCCAAAGGAAATGTGTATGCAGAGAGATGTGACCAGGAGTAGAAGAACCCTGAGAGAGACAACCATAGTTGGAGCATATAGTGAAAATGAAAACTACTAGGAGAAAAAGAGTAAACACATCATTAAACGAAATTACTTAGTAAGAAGCAACAACCTTTCTAGAATCAAATTTCAGGCAGTATGCACACCTCCCTCTACAGGATCCTGTCACTGTTACCCAGAGGTGCAGGAAGCTGTATGCATTCTTAGAAAACAGCCTTTATGAACGTGTACGCATTCCACAGTGTCATGTCTGCCGTGCTGTCTACATGAACCATGAACTTCGACAGAGCATCCTAAGGAGTCTCTAACTTTCCCCAGTCAGTTACTCAAACAGTTAGGCTGGCGCCTGCCTGCCTGCCCGAGGACATCTCAAAACTCACAAGAAATCAGTGGATCTGGACAGCATCTCCGCTCCCTTCCAAGGGCGACCCTGAGGGGCAGTAGAAAAAAACAGCCGTCCTCCACGTGCTGCAGAATCTTCATAAGCTGTGGTTCTGACTGCACCTTTTCATAAATGAATGCCAATTTCAAGGGCATTAGGTCAGTTCCTTAGTCCACACCCATTCATTCTTTCCTTGTATTGGTCTAGGTTTTTCTTTCTTGTGCCTGGAGCACAGCAGATTGGCCCACGCTGCTCTCACCTTCAATGCTATAGCATGTTCAAGTGAAGGTGTCCAAGGCATCTGTGCATATTCATGGCATTCATTTTATGGAACCAGGAAAACGTAAAGAATTCCTTAGTAGGAACCCATACAAAGAGCAGGCTCAAAATGCAAAACCTCAATGTACAGAATACTAAAAAGAAAAGGAAATCTGCTTCTATTTTAAGATCAATCCTCGTTCACCTATCTGAAGGCCAGATGGAGGTGAGATTCGCACTGGATCCTGCTGACCGAAGCAATCCTTTAGGTAGGTATGCCCGTCCTCACTCTCTAAGGAATTAACAGTCCCAAGTTCCCTCTATTTGCTTGTCCTCCTGTGACTCAACAGCCAAGACAGTGTTCTCAATGAAAATCTGCTGCCCACAGAGGGAGATGCCAGGCACACGACCACTGAGCTCCTGCAATGCCACTCATACCATTGAGGAACAGACTGAGAACATCACTTAATTTTAATGATGCACTGCTCATCTTAATGGACACTGGTGGCTAGCATTTATTGGACAGCAGGGAGAGAGAGAGAGTCCTGCCAACCTCCAGCAATGAAGTGAATGGAGCCACATTATTTTCACGACAGCCTCTTTCCTTGTGGCAAATAGTCAATCGCAACACAATCTGATAAACTGCTTCTTCCACGTAAACCTGAGTCCCTGTGTGCAGCAGCTGCACAGTCTATATTTTAGGGCTCATTTTAAGACCTCTTTAAGGTCCTACTTGTAAAACCAGTTACAATCTGAGGTTTTAGGATTAGGATTATAACATATAAACCATGATAATATAGTGACTTAGTGGTACTCAGGTATGACAGTATTAGCTTTAATGAGAAGGTGTGTGAGTGTTGGGGGTCAAGAAGCTTCGCTGGAAAGTAAGGAAAGAGCTTGTGTAGGATTTTGGGGGTCACAGAGCTGTTAGCTGGTCAGATGGATGAGGAGAGAAAGAACCCTAGGAGGAAATAGTCCTGAAGCTTCTTTGGGCTTGTGGTGGAGGTGGGGTGGAGGGCTCTATGAGCTGGAACTCCAAGCAAGTGTAGACAAGGTGAGGGTACAGAGCCAACAGAAGGCTCCAGACAGTGCACTTCTCCAGGCCAAGCACATGGCAGCTTCTCTTCCATTTGAAAGACAAATAGCAAGTCGCTTCTCTCCTCCAAGTGTGCTTGGATCCTTTATAAAGGTGTTTTCATTTTAATGGCTTTAATAAGTTCAGAGCCTTTGTTTTTACAGGAGACCAAGATCTGTCCCTTGAGGTTTTACTTAGCAGGATGTTTTATTAGACTTGAAAAGAGGACCGAATGTTCTAAAAATATGAGCTCCAGCAAAAATTCTACTTCTCCTGTGGAGTTAGAAATTACATCGTGTTTATTTGCCAAATTTGCCTAAGGTTAAGATCAAGCTGAATAGCAACTGCAAATCCCTCACCTAACACTTTCTGGATCTTTAATCTTTTCTATTGTGCTTCAGTGAACAATAAACAAACAAACAAACAAATAGGTCAATCCACAAAGAGGCTCACCATTACATATGAACCCTTGTGAATTATGAAGGTTCACTCCTAAGTATAATATAAGGAAAGAATCACTATATTATACCATAATTATGATGAACATGAACGAATGTTAAAAGTACATAATACGTCATGGTAAGCAAAAGCCAGAGAGACAATATATAGACTGACAACTTCAGAGCAGCCATACGACAAATGTACAGAACACCATTCATGCAGATCCCATATGAATGGTACCCCCAAGTGTGAATATTAGGACGCACAGCTCTGTCCAGCTCCAGAGGTATATTAACTAATAAACCTCATGTGCAGAAGGGGAGCGCTGTCAGACATTTCTAGCAAGATCATTTCAGTTGTACTAATGTTTAACTTGAGTGAAACTCATGAACTCTCGTGTGACTAATTGTCAAGGTCAGCAGAGCTCACGAATCCCTCTGCAAACAGCTACCGGGTGTCCTTGACGAAGAATCCAAGAGAACCGCGGCTCCCAGGAGCAGCTGTCTAAACAGTAGGGACATTTGAAAACCAAGTAATTATTCCACTCTTTGATCTCTCTTTCTGACCAGAGAAGAATTACTTAGAACAGAATTATACTTGGGGGGATGAAGCTAATACTTTTTAGGTGGCAGTTACTAAATGGAGATTACAGAAATGATCCTGTCCAGTTAGTGCAACAGTGATTTAGACACAGGGGATACACTTTTCAGAACCTGGGATGCACGTCTTCACTCTGATGGGGCTTGTAGCAACTGTACTATTCATTCTGTCTCCTGTTTGTCCTGGGGACAGATGTCCATAGCTGAGAGGACAAATGGGCCCATTCCTCCAGCACTGCAGCCACCACCTCCATCTATTCTTGCAGAGCTTATGGTGAAAGGGGTCAGTGGGTGAGACGTTTCATAAAGAACCAGAGACACCCGACATACAGAAAGCACATATGCTCACGTAGTCGCTAGTTCTTCTCCATGGAATCTGTTCTCTCCCCAGCCTAAACTGTATTATACATAAAGAAGAACGGGCAGAAAGTGGCTGGCTTTCTCCTTTTCTGATTTCAGCTCACAAGAACTGTATGAGTTGACTCAGGACGTACAATGTCCATCGTCAAAAACTTTCCGTTCTACTCACTGAAGTCACTGTTAATAGACATTTTCTTCATAGGTCAGAGTTCACAGCCTGGCTTTATTAGTAGCACTCACAGGGAGCTATTGGTTGAATATCAAGGCCACAATAAGCATGAACCAGTTTCCTGCAACATGTGTAATGAGAGAGTGTGTAATGAGTGTACAAATAGCCATGTTCTCACAAGCAGTAAGCACCTACAGTTCACAAGTGTCTGTATAATTATTCCAGCAAAAACTCAAATTACGAGCTTTTAAGCAGATCGGAGGAATAAAATGACAGTTCAGTAACGTGCTCCCATGGGCTACAAGTAATTCTAAAGTAGTTAACCTTCTTTATCTGTTTATTTTGCCTTAAGACAAAAAAAGAAAAACAATGAAGTCTGATTTAATCAGGGGTTGTGAAGGTGGGGACAAAATGAGAGCAAACCAGACCCATAGGACTGACTCAAAGCAACTGGAATGTTTGCACATCGTACATACAGTTTATGTCTCTATTATGAGATGTCTGGGATCAACAACCTCTCATAAAGGAAAGATGTGTTTGTTTTCATAATTTCAGATTTTTAAGACCAGGGTCAGCCATGTTTCTTTCAGGCCTTCAGCAGCAGTGGGAAAGACTGAAAGGAAAATGCTCTCACCTCACAGAGAGAAAGAAGCAGAGAAAGAACAAGGTGGGGAACTTGGTCTTCATCCAAGGCCAGTCAATGAACTAACCACACCCCCTAACACACACACACATACACACACACACACACAGACACACACACACACACACACACACACACCCTACCTCTCAGAGTTGCCTCCCTGTCATTCCACAGGCTGGCACTGCTTGCTTGGGGGATGCACTAAGAACCATCCACGACTGCTATATATTTTAAATGTGTGTGAGAAATATATTGTCAAGGGAAAGTGGTTCAACCTTCTAAAGTTGAAATTGCTTTCCATTGACTAGGAATTCCCACACAGAAGAACACATGTTGGGGATGGTCTGCTGCTGCTAGGTATTCAAATGCTAAACACTGGCCCTCAAGATCTGGTTGCCCACTGATGAGGAGATCCTCATGTACACCAAGTGATGCTATGTAACCTTACCTCCACAACCCCAAGTTAATTGGTCAAAAGAATCTAAAGCCTGTGATTGGCTGGAGGCAGAGGTAACTGGGTTCTCAGTTACCTGGCTGGTAGTCACAGGTTGAAACCAGAGGGGGAAGAAGAGAGGATAGGGTAAGAGGAGGAAGCCGCCATGAGAGGGATGGGCCATGAGCACATGGCCAGCAGAAACAGCAGGTAACAAGGGACATATGGCTGGGGTGTAAATTAGAGTAGCTCCAAACCTGCCCCAATCCAGGCTTACAGCGTGTAAATAAAACGCCTGGATTGTGTGTTTTATACAGGCTAACTAGAATAAATAATTCCTTTTACAAACCCATAAACCATTTTTGTTCTAGGTGATTCATGACGTTGGCTGCTGGTAGCTAGCATGTGACTGTTGATTGGGGGATACTTAGCAAAGATTTCGGTGGCAATCTTTTTATACTAGAGTGCACTGTCAAGCAATTCAAAGAGTTTCCCACCCAGAGCACATTGGGAATACTAACCTTAAACATACATATTTTTTAGCACACATAAGTTTGTCCTGGAGGGCTTACTAACTGCACCATGAAGGGTTGGCATGTTAACCTCCACAGAAAGGATTCTCTTCAGCTACAAAGAACCTACACAGCATCTTTTAAAGGCTACCACATGATTACTTAATAAGCTTTCTACAGGATCATCTCACAAACTTCACACCTACAACCCAACCATTGTTTATTTTATGGTGTACTGGTTAGTTTTTTTGTCCAGCTAACATAACCTGGGGTCATATGGAGAGAGGGGACCTCTATGGAGAAAACCCTGTGTTTATTACAAGAAAGCTGATGCTTTCTGGCCCTGTTTGAAGACTTCGACAAAATGAACTTAAGGAAGAAAATGGGTATTTTGGCTTGCAGTTCCAGAGGGATCCAGTCCATCCTGGCTGGTAAAACATGGCATTTGGCAGGGAGGTACAGTGGCAGGAGCAGGAGGCTGGCTGGTCACACTGTATCCACATCCAGGAACGGAGCAAAGGAAGTTGGACTGGGCTATAAGCCTCAAATCCCACTTCCAGTGCCTCACTTCTGCCAAGCTGTAATTCCTAAAGGTTCCATATCCATCTAAGCAGTGTCCCCAGCTGAAAACAAGTGTCCAAACATGTGGGAACTCCTCACATTCAGACCCCACACCACCTGACCTTCAAGATGCTTGTAGAACCTATGATAGGAGCATGCTATTGCAGTCGTTCCTACCACACCAGCCTTCTTCACTCCTTTGTGCAATCATTCCTCATTCAGAAGTCTTCACAGTGCTCTAAATCTAGATTTGGATTGCTTGAATCTCCCCTCCCCCCGGCCCGTGTGTGTGTGTTACCTATGTTATGTATACAGTACATGTATTTATGTATTCAGAGATGTGAGCTCACTTTGCATCCATTTTCCCCTCCAGTGACTAATAAGGTCAGAGAAGGAGCTCATCCATAAACCTAAAATAAAAATGAAATCATCTTATTCGCAGTTTATTTCTACATGGGTCACCGTAGGCAATAATTGTAATAAAGTTACATTTAACTTATCTTAGCCACAACTCACTACAATCTGAGAATATGTAACAGTGGACTTCTCTAAATAAAGTTTGCTATGAGAAAAGAGATCTTTGATAAGCTCACAAGCTGGAGCCAAGTCCCTTGGTCTGTGATGTATCTATCTATTAGTCTCATGCCAGTTGTGAATTATTCAAAATCATTATATAATGCAGTTTTCATTTGAAAAGAAAAGTGTGCCTCTTGGAGACTAAATTTAGTTCTACTGGAGATAAAGTAAAGCAGTGCGTGCTTCCACAGTCACGTCAGCAGCCCAGCTTTTATCTCCACTACTAAACTCTGGAGTGGCGCAGCTGGGATGCAGCCACCCGAGGCAGCCACCCAGCCATCAAGTAACTAACTTAGTGCTCATAAGCATTAATATTCTATCTTACCGGAACCAGCCTACATTGTTGGAGAAGAACTGCTTAAAATAAAATGATGTTTTAAACATGTGCCTTTAAGAATGTATTTGCATTCTTAGGACACAAATATATATAATAAAATCCCATCCTCCTTTATCAGCTTTAAACTACATGTCTCTCAAAAAAACCTGTACAATATCTTTCTTTATAACTAAAAGTGTCGATGAATTTTATGGCTTGAGAAAAGTTGCTACAGACCACTTCCTAGAAGGTAATTGACAGTAAGACTCTTGGCCAGATTTCCTATAATTAATATAAATATAATGAATAGTGGTTAAAAGACCAGAGAGGACTTTTAGAACATCTCATGCTATACTGAGGTGTCCTACCATATCTTCACTTTGATTTGGGTTTTTTTCCACTATTATTTTCAGATTGTCTTGGCACCCATTGTCCAGTATTGAGACACAGGCAGGCTCTGGACCTCTCGAAAGGCTTAAGATTTTCACTCTGAATTTCCTCGGGGCAGGCTTCCCCGACCTCTCCAATAAGGTCAAGTCTCACAGTATAGTCTCTCTTCTCTTTAGTTTTTGTTTCAATTTGATTTTGGGTTTTTAAGACAGGGTTTCATTCTTTAACCCAAATGGGCCTGGAATTTCCCATACAACCTAGACTAGCCCTAAGACGGAGACAATCCTTCTGCCTCAGCCTTTCAAGGGCTGGGATTACAGTTGTGCACAGCGATGCCTTCTATTCACACACTCTGATAGTGTCCTGCAGTCCTCCTGCAAGGCACTCCTAATGGTGACAAGGCCAACGCTCACTGCCTAGTAACTGTGACAACACTGACAGCTCCATGAGACTAATGGCCCCAGTCACAAGCATAGCTCCCACTACAGGATAACAAATACATTTACCGAATGGATGGATTTGGTTTCAGCAAAACAAAACAAAAAAACAACCCAACCTAGTTTTGAGTCACTGCTCTCCGGCATCACTGGTGCACAGTGATAGACAGTAACAAGCCTTGGGAAACAGAGGTAAGAGGTTTGCAACCTCAAGACATAACCAGTCTATATACAGCAAGATCATCACAAAAAAATATTGGCTAACATATGAATTAAAAGTCACTTTTATACGTAGCACTACCTTATCTGTAAATGTTGAAATAGAAATACAGAAATACATCAACTCCTTGATTATGAGACAGAATTATTTTTATATTAATAAGGCAAATAGAAACAGGAGTTTAAACATCTCTGAAGGAATGGCTTTTTAAATACCTAGTCCCAGGATAAAGACAGAAAACTCAGATGTGCCTTTTAGATGCGCACTCTTCACTTTCTGAAGTGTAAAAATGTATTCTTTGGTGTATATAAAGAAAATCATACTGGTACATGGAATCCACGTAACTGTTGTTGTTGCTGTGTGTGTCCATGTGTCTATGTATGTGTGCAATGTTAGTATATGTATAATGTGTGTGCATGGGAGTGCGAGTGTGTGTCAGTGTGAGTGTGTGTGTCTGAGGGTCATGTGGAAAAGACAGTTCTGGGTGTGAGGCACAATGGAAAACTGGCAGCCATAGACTTATGCTTAGGGCCTTGAAGTGCTGTGGGGAGGAGAATATAATGCCAGATGCCAGATGCAAAAGAACGAATTCAAAAGTAGAGAGATTTACACAACTGAAGAACTTAGTGATAAGAAGCCCAATGTGTTTAAGAAAGGAAATACAGCTAAACTATAGAAATGGATTGAAAACAAAGTATTTGGTGTTATCATAAAATATAAAAAATGGTAAGGATGTTGGCAATCATAAAGAATGATCTTGTTTTCAGTTTGGAAATCCCAGCCTCAAAAGAGGCAAGGGAGTTTAAGAGCTCCCGCTGCAGATGGGAAGTTGCGGGCGTACAGACTCACTGCTCTGTGGAATATATAGTCTGGCCTCCCATCTGTCTAAACTCTTAGATAATCCTCAGATAAGGCAGAAGGGAACTTTGGGCCCAGGGCTTCATTCTGCACATATCATTGGAAATAGTTTTCCTCAGACATAATAGGATTCAAAGCTTTATTTAAACCCTCTTAACGTTCACCTGTCAAGGCCAATGACTTAAAGGCTCATGAACCATAATCCTAAGGAGTCTTCTTTCTCCTCATGAGCCTGCTGACAGACGCTTGGGAAACTTACTCACCTCTCACTTATAAATCAGCTCAGGTTTGCTATTCAAAGGAAAAGACCCCCAAGATTCTTCTCCGAGAGCCCAGGTAATAGAGGATTCTGAACTGCAGATCTTTGACTATGCAAGGAGTGGGCTGGAGGAAGGGATGCAAGACATAGGTCTGAAACTTTCTCTGTTTCCTCAAGAAGTGGTGGGTTGTTGGGGCTAGGAGGAGAGCTTAGCGGGTAACATACTCGCTCTCAGATAGGAAGACCTGAATGTGAATCTTCGGAGCCCATGAAAGCTGTCTCTGCAGCAGTGAACATCAGTGATCCCAGGTTCCAGAGTGAATTGAGAGGCTGATGCACAAAATGTCTCCAGATTTTGCTTGCTAGCTAGGCTGGGATACATAACATCAAACAACAAAATGAGATCCTATCTCAAGATGAAAGGCACCATCCAAGGCTGTCCCCTGACTTCTACGAAAGCACCATGGTGCCTGTGCAGATATGTTCTCACACAAATCTATGAATATACACTAGGCACATACCACATACAAACATAACACATAGATATTCCAGACAAGCAAGACATACTCATAAACACATACCCTCACACTCAAACATACACATGATTGCATAGCTATAGCTGGACCTGTATAGTCTGTTGTTCATGCCAATAGTCCTAATCCTAGCTAATGGTGAATCTGAGGCAGGGAGATATCAAGCTTGAGATCAGCCTGAACAGCAGGGGTGAAATTTTGTGTCACAACAAAATATGAAAAGAGCTGATGCTTGCCTAGCATGTATAAGGTTCTGTTTCAATTCCCAAAGCCATGGAAAAGAAATTTTTTATTAATAAAACAAAACAACAAAAACAAACAAACAAAAGCTTGCAACTAGGAACATACACTAAAAGCCAGTAAACAACACCGGCCAAGAGACAGGAGCTGGGTATGCGCTTAAGGGCCTGGACTCTGGTCCTTCTTTCTATTTCTGTTGGCTTCTTGACTTTCCTCATTTCCGGGGGCATCTTTCCAAAAGCTCAGCTGCATCCCTGCTCTCCCAAGTGAGGACAGGGAGGTGATTGATGCACCCTCTCCAAGGAAGGCTACAGAGGTAGACCTCTAAAATAGAATGTAACAGCTCCATTTGTAAGAGAAATGAGACTCCTGGGCCAATGGGACTTCTCATGGTACTTGGCCCATGTGTTCTATTTTGCCTAGAAAAGTATACTTGGAAAACAAGGTGAGCGAGATCCTTGGTAAGTACAGTGTTAGATGAGAGCAATGGTGGTCTAGGCCTTGTCTCCTTTGTACACCAGAGGAACATGCTGCCAGGGTGAAGGGGATGCTCCCTTGGCACAGGAAACTGCGTCAACACAAGCTTCTGTTACTAGAACGCTGTTTTGATGGTACATCATGGTTGCTGGTAGCACACACTTTGAGTGAAATCCTGACTTCCTCAATTACTAGCTATATGCCATGGAAAAGCTACTTAAGGGCAATCCTCAGTTCCCCAACCTGTAAAATGACAGCAATAACAGGAACTTGATGGGACTATTCTGAAAATTAGTTAGGATGCTGTGTGAAAACCCTATCTCTCTTCGCTGTAAGCACTTGATGCCCAGGACCAACCACAAGAGAAACATCTGCACTCTACTTCACACACAGCAAATGCTACTTTGAGTATACTAACTCATTTAATCCTTAATCTACAGGTGTGTGATGGCTATTCTTGGTGTCAACTTGACTACAATCCCAAACCGCTGGGCACACTTCCGAGAGATTTTTAGTTAACTGAATCATTGGGGGACCTGCCTTAAGTCTGGAACATTTTTGATCAGAAGATCCACCCTCAATCTGGATCCACCTTCTGGTGGTATATAGCCTATATAAAGGAGATGGAAGAAGGTTTTGCATTTTGCCTGCCTGACCTCATTCTCTCTGGAAAGTTCATCTGTCCTGCTGCTGAGGCATTCCATGTCTGGTTTTAGCGCCCATTTTGATGTATACTGAAGATCAGCTGAGGCATCCAGCCTCATGGACTGAACAATTAGCAATTAACAAATCCCTCATATTTACAAATGATTGCTATAACAGCCCAGAATTGATGAACATCCTGTACACACACACACACACACACACACACACACACACAGAGAGAGAGAGAGAGAGAGAGAGAGAGAGAGAGAGAGAGAGAGAGAGAATCTTATAGAATGATTTAAAGCACCCATAATCCTCTTCTTACTCTCAATCTTTCAGAGATACATTGATGTCTCTCCTCTGACTTCTTCTTCTATTAACCTGTCATCTTGTTTCTCTTCCCTTACTTCTCAACAATGACTGATGCCTTTCAGTGTGTTTTCTGGCTCTGTTAAATGTATGTTACTAGACTGATGTCTATGTAGTTTTGCATATGTAGCAAGACTCCCCACAGTTTTGAGGGCACAAAATCTTGGGAATAAGTAACAGAATCTGCCTGAGTTCTTGCCCAAAGAGAAGACAGAAAACATCAGTTCCTACCCTTCCCAAGGAAAATGAAAATCCTGTTAAGAGAGACAAACCTCACAGTGACAAAACCAGAAAGTTAGGCAGATATCAGAATTACACCAGACTTCTCACCAGAGACTAGAAGATCCTGGGCAGATGACATACAGACCCTACAAGAACACAAATGCCAGCCCAGGCTACTATACTCAACAAACCTCTCAATTACCATAGATGGAGAAAACAAGATATTCCATGACAAAATCAAATTTACACAATATCTTTCCACAAATCCAGCCCTACAAAGGATAATAAATGGAAAACATCAGCATAAGGAGCAAAACTACACCCTAGAAGAAGCAAGAAAATAATCTTTCAACAAATACTCACAAACCTAATTCCACCTCTTACAACAAAAACAACAGGAAGTAAGAATTACTTTTTCTTAATATCTTAATATGAAAGTTAATATTACCAACATATCCTAATTGATTGAAATCCAAAAATATGAGGAATTAGATATTTGTTGATTGTCATCCAATGGTCTCTCTAATTTGGTAATTGGAGAAATAGGTCCAATATTATACAATCCATATACACTTTCAGCTTGTTTATTCATGACAGTGTCTTGCCATATACAACATAATGGTCTTGAGATCTTGCTTCTCCTATTTCAGCCTCTCTATTACTAGTATTGTTTATTTCATTTTTTTTTTACACTATACTACGGTTTTCAGAACAGCTTACATATTTGGAAAGTATTTTTATACCCAAAAGTAATGTAGACAATTAAATTGGGAGGGGTATTTGTAAGAGAACAACAAAGAGTGAAGCTGAATGCTTTGCTTGATGGTTTGTAACTCTTGTGTCCAGTTTCCATAGTAAGAGCCAAGATTTTAAGCT
>NW_022196896.1:81995759-82054912 GCF_008632895.1 Mastomys coucha | reverse complement strand
AGATTTTAAGCTCTACTAAATACAAAACAAACTAACAAACAAAAACACTTCATATATTTATGTTCATTAGGTGAAGGAGTTAGAAAAAGGACCTATGGAGCTGAGGGGGTTTGCAGCCCCTTACAACAAACAATATGAACTAACTAGCACCCTCAGAGCTCCCAGGGTCTCAACTACCAACCAAGGACTGCACATGGTGGGTCTGATTGTTCTGGCAGCATGTGTATAGTAGAGGATTGCAAATTTGATCATCAATAGGAGGAGAGGACATCAGCCTTGTGAAGGTTCTGTACCCCAGTGTAGGGGAATGCCAGGGCCAAGAAGTGGGAGAGGGCGGGGTGGCAGGCATGGGGAAGGGGTAGGCAACAGGGGTCTGTTCTTGTTGTTTTTGTTTGTTTGTTTGTTTTTTGGAGGGGAACTTGGTAAGGAGAAATTTACATGTAAATAAAGAAACTATCCAATAAAAGAGTTAAAAAAAAAAAAAAGAAAGTTAGGCAGAAAGATGAGTCACGGCTAAAGCGAAACCCCATAGAAATAGGCTCATCCTATGGTGTACACTGGTATGCATTAAACTGGAGACCCCACTGACAAAGCTATAGCTTGGTTCGATTTTTATTTCCTCTCTGTCATTCAACTAGAAGTCGGCGGGGTTTATGACAAGGAAGGCTGCTGCTTTACAGTTCTTTCTCCATTAATCGTGAGTTATCATCTATGTCACTGATTTTCTTTTATGATAAAATATTTGTTCTAACTTTAGACAAGCTTTATTTTAGCCTTCCCAGCTTGCCAATATTTCACAAATGTTTTAAAATGAAGAGACAATCAAATTTAGTTTCTTTAAATACTTAGTAGTCCAACAACAACACACAGTTAGATACTGGGAAAGCTCACCCTGGTTCGAGTCTAAGTCTCTGATCTTAGCATTATAGATTTTACAAGAGTTCGAAGAAGTCACTTTCATGCTCTAAGAGTCAAATCACCCTGGTTGGGGTCTAAGACTTTAAGTCAAGGCTATCTCTTATTAAACTGTTCTTATTAGTGATACAAACTTCCACAAATGACATTGTTCCCAAACTCAAACCAGTATGTTTGCTCTCTAAGTAAAATTGTCTTTTACTTTGGGAAATCTTAAGGAACAAGAAAGTTCCCTTTGTGATAGTTTAACACTCCTTCAATAACAAAGTGCTGTGGTGGTTAGAATGTCTTGCCTCTGAGACTGATGTTGACAACTTGATTCCTGGTAACAATATGAAGATGAGGGGCTTTAGACACTGGCTATGTCAGAAGACTTCACTCTCATGGACTGATTAGTGCCCTGTAAGTTTGAGGGGTTTGAGGGGACTAGCCATCATTTTTTGTTCTTCCTGCCTGCCCGCCATTTGACACAGCATTCACCAGCACTCTGCCAGAAGACACAATAGCCATTTACCATCTTGGAATTAGATATGGGCCTCTCACCAGATACCAAACCTCACAGTGCCTTAATCAGACTACTTGGCCATCAGAAGTATATAAAAAAATTAGTGTTCATAAATTACCCAGTCTCAGGTATTTTATGAAAACAGTACAAACCAAGACATGAAACTTATTTTTGAAGTATACCATGGAGAAGCGACAGTTGGAAGAGACTTGTAAGGGAACACGACAGAGTCACCGTGGTCCACTGGCTACCATGAAGGTGAGTCAGGGGTTAAAGAAGAAACACTCATCATTGTCTTCTCGTAATGAATGTGGTGCTGTTTAAGGAATTGAATGTTGTGTACAAATAGCAAGGAAGAAAGGAAACAGACTGTTTCAGTTTGATACATACATACTGTTGGGAAAAGTGTCGGAAAACACAGGAAAAGGACCAGGCAGACCCCTCTTCGAGGGTCATGTGTGGTGCTAGCATATACATTTAAGAAACAGGTGTGCATAGGAATGTTCAGGCCATCTTGATTTCAGTGCCATGCTGGATTCTAAGGTATAACCTCTGGGCAAACTTGGCCATTGTAATTGTAATCCACTCATCATATTAGAGTTTCTCCTCTCTCTCTCTCTCTCTCTCTCTCTCTCTCTCTCTCTCTCTCTCTCTCTCTCTCCCTCTCCCTCTCTCTCTCTCTCTTTCTCTCTCTTTCTCTCTCTCTCTTTCTCTCTCTCCCTGTGTATAATTTTTATTTAACTTCCTTATCATTTATTATTAAGTTATTATATACTAATATGTGGAAAACATAAAGCATTTACGTTTCAGTCTGAGATCAACTTTCTCTTCAGCTTGCCATGTCCCACTCCACCACTGCATGTTAGCACCCACCATCATGGGCACATTCTCATCTTCTCCTGTCTGACTTGGCAATTATACTGGAATTAAATGTCCTTAGAAACATGAACCCACATATTCAATTGGCACTGATAAATCCCCACTCCATTCCCTTAAATAATGGAAAATATCTGGCCTACAGAAGTATAGGGCAAGTTTTGCAGGGTTGAGGAATTTTGTAGGTGAACCCCACACACCACTGATAAATGCTAGGATTGTGCCTTGCCAGGGTGATTATTACTAATTTATCCAAGTAAATTGACAGAAACAAAATAAAACATAGAACAATAATTTATTAAAATTAGAGAATTAATACCAAGACTGGAGACCCATCAGCAGCTAAGTTCTCTGAGTGCCAGAAGGTATGTATGCAGGGGAAATGTCTTCTCAGAGCAGAGCCAATGGCAAAACATCCACAGGGCCAGGACTCAGGTCTCTTTCTCTTACCCAATAATTCAAATTCCAAAGATGCCACTTTTCCAGCACTGATGGACATGTCATTAATCAGCCCAGTAAACCCAATGGGAGGGATACCAAAATATTTCCAATGAAACAAATGACGTTTGGAAGAATTCACTAACTGTTGCCTTAGGGTTCTGTGCTCAGGCTGCAGTACTAGCAGCCAGTGCACAGGCTATCATTACAGAAGATCAATTCTGCTTTAAAGATCTGTCTTGGAGTGATTTACACAACATTTGCTCAGTCACATCTAGAAATCAACTCCTGTCATTAAACCAAGCAAACATACCAACGGACATTAGAAAACTAAGCGAGCCGATGTCAGAAGTTAATAACAAAACAAAAATAACAACAGAAACTTCATCTCTGTGAGGAGAAGTCTCACCTGGAAACTAATGGGAATAGCAAATGACACAGTCCCATCTGGTCTTGTGCATTAAAAATTGGCTCTTTTGATTATTATCTCCTTTAAATCTTCATGAAATCACTCCCATGCTCAGAGACATTGAAATCTCACCCCTGTCCAGCAGCCTACACACACACATGCTCATCCTTGCATGAGGCTACCCGGAAACACCCACCAATGGAGCTTTATAGAAGGTGGTTCAGGAGAACAGTCAGGACTATGCGTAACCCGTTAAGAATAGCAACTTGGCATTCACTATGTGACTCAACAATAAATGTATACCAGCCTCAGCCTCAGTTTCTTCAACTGTAAGATGTAGAAATCTATTCAAGGTGGCATGTGATGTTGCCAGAACACACAGCCAGTAAGGGCAATGGAAGGAAATACATAAGTGCGTGTGTATGTGTGTGTGTGTATGTGTGTGTGTGTGTGTGTTACCTAGCTGTGAGTGCTGGTTTCATATTAAATGTTAAGTCATTAACTGTGAGTTATAATCATAACTAATTATATGCCCATCTCCCCTTTCCAGCCCAGTCTTAGAGGCCCAGGAGATAGATAGATAGATAGATAGATAGATAGATAGATAGATAGATAGATAGATAGATACTTGATTCTCAGATCTCTGAGCAGCTTTCTTGATGACTGTCCCTTTAACAAGCCCAAAGAAATATCTGCTGTTCAGAAAGTGTTTATATTAATGTCAGGGTGCTGTGTTATGACCTAGGGTTCAATTTGTTCAACTTTGGATCACAGTCTTATGTAAGGCTACAATAGTGGTATGAGGCCATTGCAATCTGAAGGCACAACAAACAAAAATGAATCCAAAACTCAAGCACATAACTAACTGGAGTTGCTGGCGGCACCTGGCTGAATCACCTGAATTCATGGCAGCCTCAGTTCTGAGCTCACAGCATGCATGCTTGCACCAGGCCTGCTGTCACATTAGCAGACACTGCTCCACGTGAAACTATTCCACATTGTGTATTGTTCTCCCTGTATGTACCAAAACGTTCTGTCCTTTCGGTGACAGGACAGTGGAGGTACCACCAACAAAGCCTGGATGTTTCCGCTGTCTTTATTCAGCCTGTAAATAGCAAATCAGTACATTTGTGGATAGTTTGGTTTCAGAATTTTTGACTTTTAAGATTTCTGTTTGAATTGGTAACTTGAGTTCATAAAACAATCATTACATGATCCATAGGTTGGGATTAGAGCAGAGTTCCCTACAGTTTCTGAAATGGCCTTAAACATGCTTTTGCCTTTTTGTACAATAAAAAGTTTCAGTCTTAGCATTGATGATGATTAAGTCAGAATATCAGAAACCCTGGGATGCTCTACTCCCTGAAGTACCAAATTCAGTCAAGACTTAATTATTTTATGTAGAGACAAATAACCACAACCATCTCATTAGTGTGAAAATTTCACTTTCTCTTTAATAAATGACACAATCATATATTTAATAATTGTTCAAAAGTGAATGCCTTCATATTTATCATCAGCAAATTATTTTTATGACTATTTCATATGTCTGTATACCTGGAATTGCATAAAAATTTCTCAGGGAAAGTTTTCCCAAGTGGAAAAGGCTTAAGAGTCTTTTACTAAAGTTCTAGTGTACTCTTCCTCTAATGCTGCAACCCAAGCTCACTCCTTAGACAAATGATGCTCTTCCCCACCCCAGCCTCAGGCTGCTAATGAGGCCAAAGTCTATAACTTTTATTATCTGTGTTCTGTCAATGCCTACCACAAATCTCACATAGTGGGAACTAATAAATACATATGCACTGAATTTTAAGAGACACAGGTAATATGTCTTATAGCTCAATTTATACTTTCAGAGATATGCAAAAGCTCTGTCAAGCAGGTTAAAGACAGGGCCATGGGTTCAAAGCTCAGCTGCACCATTAATGAGCTCTGGGACCATTGGTAATACGTAAGATCTAAATGACCCCATCTCACCTGTAAAGGGACAGTGACAGGGGTGTTAACAGACTGTTCCAGGTAACTGTCGATAAATAGCTAGCATTGGATCTAATAGGTATTCTCTAAAAATTAGCAATTATTAATTTTGTTTATGGTTTGTTTTTCCTAACACAATGTCCAGAATACGTTTTTCTAACCTCCTAAGTCGTTTTTTTTAATCAGAAGACAAAATATGGCATCCTTATTTCAAATTTCAAATTAATTTGTAGCAGAAAGCAAATTACAATCTCAAGAAACTTCTAAAAATTTTAAGAAGAATGTATTTATAGTAAATATTCTTAAAAAATAAAACTCCTAAGTGGCCCCAGATACTCTGTAGTGTAAGACTGTTCTAGATCTCTTACATTGGAACTCTCCCAGCAGCATTTGGCACAACTTTACACAAATGAAAAAGTCATATTGACTTGCAGAAGTGTTCTCATAAATCCACAGACGCACACACACACAAGCATGCACACACACAAACATTCACGTACACATGCACACACACATACAGACACATGCACACACAAGTATATACACACACACACACACACACACACACACACACACACACGGTAATAAAATTAGATCTCACTCATCTGCTGACCACTGCCTCCTTCATGAAACCTGTTGCCCTATTAAAAAAAATAAAAAATAAAAAAATCAAAACAAATTCTGCCCAGGCTTTGTCTGTCCATCCCTTAGAGTGAACCCTGGTAGTCAGTACCCTCAAGCCTTAAAATTCAAACCACTGTACTTAGCGGGTGATGCTTCTCTCTGCTGTAGAGAGAAGAGCAGAGAAACAACAAAACAAGAGCAAGGGCGCTCATGTACCTTCAGTACAGTGATGTTCCAAGCGAAGCTCTCGATGGCCTTGTTGAGTTTTCTTCCCTTCAAGCCTTCCTTTGCCCCCAGATTATGAAGTTCCTCACGGAACTCCATCCCTTAGAAGCAAAACACATGTAAGAAAAGTTAGAACATGCATTTTTACCATGAAAATGTTCTCAGTAGAGTCTATTTATATTCCTGCTCGTTCTTATAATTTCTAAACAAACTGAATTGTCTCTGTTTGTATTCACTGAAAAGGCATCTCAGAGTGACTGATGCGGGCGATGTTTCATTCAGAGCATCCTGCATGCATAGAGAAACACGAGAGAAAACAAGGAGCAAGGCCTCTAACAGTTGCCACTGACCTTACTTGTCCTTTTCCTGGTTTTTATGTAGAAGGCTATGGGAGGCAGAGGTAAGCTCGGGTGAGTGTACACATCATTTGCTTTGGTTAATGAACCAGCCCTATGGCCTAAAAGCAGGCCATTGGGCCCATGTAGGTAAAACAGTAATTAGCAGATTTGATCCCAAATAAGACTTAAAAAAAAAACAATCTTAGGAATACCGCATGTTTTGTATTTCAGAGTGGCCTTTCAAAAAGTTTTGCTCTACTGTTCACTCGGGCTTGAATGTCATAAACTACATCGCTCTCGTCTTCTGAAGTCTTTCCCTTGGAACCTCAAGATAAGAATCACAGTCTCTTCTGGACAATTTGTTCCATCTTTGGAGGGCTGAAGATGACTCTGAGCCAAGGTCTCCTTTCCCAGAGTTTATGTTCCTCTGTGCTAGCTGGTCTTGGACTAACGAGCTCTAATCTCTCATCCACAGACCAGCCCTTTATATGTATAAAGAAAGATGTTGGACTAAGTGTCATTGGACTTTCTCTGCTCTGCAGTGAGCATTCTAACTTGCTTCTGTTTACCAGTGACCCATCTTTGAGGTGACATCCAGGCAGGGCCACTGAACCAGTTGGCTTTCTGTATTTGAATAATGTAGACAGCTCCATCTGGGAGTCCACAGTGTCCTACCTGGGCTTGAAGCATCCCATCATTGGGTAGAGACTTCACACCTTGTTCCAGTCACCTTACTTTTATTACTATAGCCTAAAATCACATTGACTTTGCAGGAGCGCAGAGCCCAGGCTTCCAAGCTAGGTCACCCACTCACTAAATGTGTGAGTCTGAGCTACCCTTGAAATGCTAGGCTTCGCTCTCCTCCCTAGGGAAACTATGGGAGTGTCACCAGATGGGACTGTGGTGAAGATCAAACGGGTCAACGCATGTAAAACTTGAAGGCACTGCCTGTGCTTCTGTGTGTGTTGGGTATTTTGATTATTTTTTTCTGTCAATTAAAATATCTAAAGTTGCTCACTGGTTAAGACTAGTAAGGACCACCTATTTCCAAGCTAGTCAACTCGCTTGTGTGTTGATACGGAGACTGGATCATTCACAAGCCTCTTACATGTCCCATCCATAAGAGGGATCTAATGGACAGTTGTTAAGAGGACTGAGTAAGAAAATGCATGTTCTTCAAACATCATAAGCACACTGTTAAGCAGCACTATCCTCTGTCTCTCCTCCTCCTCCTCCTCCTCCTCCTCCTCCTCCTCCTCCTCCTCCTCCTCCTCCTCCTCCTTCTCCTCCTCCTCACCACCACTTCATGTGTGGAGGGAGGAGCACATGGATCCAAGAAACAAAAGCTCACCGATACGGATGAAAGTGAGCATAAACAGGCATCAGTGAACACACAAGGATGTGTGACCCTCCTCCCATCCTTAGAGAACAAATCTAAAATGAGAATCTGGAAGATCCAAAACACACAAGTAAATAGGACTATGGTTCAAATCCTAACTGTGATTTTTAAACAGCCACATAAAACCACAGCTTCCCCACTAGCAATGAAAGACTCTAAGAAGCCCCCAAACAAAAGGGTTTATTCATAAGCCCTCATCTCTGGACCTCTTCAAACATCACCCTCCTATACACAAACATAACCTGCCACCACATAAAGGTCTCCTTTACCAGACAAAGACAAATGTGATTTAAACGGTAAACACTGCCCTGAAATATCTTAATTTTATGTGGAAGAACAGAAACTTTTTGAAGCTGCTGTGACTTGTCATTGTGATTTCTAAACAAAGTAGGAAAAACACATTACCTGCTTTCTGACACTGTACAATCTTTTCCTGGACTGTGTCAGCCATTTCTATAAGAACCCGGCTCTCTTGAATCATCTGTCACAAAACATCAAAGAATAGTTGTTAGGAATCCTTAAACTGGCTCACTGGGAAGACAACGCATAGAGATGCTCTCAGAATACACCTAGGAATGAGTGAGAGATGGGAAAATCTCTGTCCCGGATATCACCCAGTCACTGAGACAAGAGTCACCTGTCTTAGAATTGCACCAGTTGTATAACATACCAGACATGCAGTGGGTGCCAAATAATAATTGTTGAATAAATGAATACAGATTATAAATTAGTCATCAACACCATAAAACTTGTGAAGGTTTAGACTGAATAAAACTGTTGATTTACACTAACACCTTCATTTTCTAATCTATGATGCCCAGTATAATAGAGCATGGCTGTTACCACTGCATGTGGGAAGCAGGGTCAAGACTGCAAGTTCAAAGCCAGCCTGTTTGCCTAGCAAAGGTCAATCAGGAATACATAGTAAAGTTTAGGCCAGCCAGGTCTAAACAGCAAGAAAGCAGAAAAAAGAGCAAGGGATAGAAAAAGAAGACAAGGAAGGAGGGATGGAAGACAGGAGAAGGATTTGTAGGCTTAAAACAATTCATCAAATGGCCAGTCATGGCCAGGGACAGCGCAGCTATCAAGTAAAAGATTCAGAGAAAAATTCTACATGAACCCAACCTAATTTAGTCTTTTTCAGCATTTACGAAATGCATTTTCAGTTGAATTTTTTATTCTCAGAACTTACCAGATGTCCAAATGAGTCAAATCATAGGCAAAAACGTTTTCCTGACACTCAGGCAAGAGAAACATTCTCAGAGGCTGGACAAACCCCACATTTAACCTAACCAACATATGTTACTGCTACAGTCTGGAACTTTAATGGCCTTCAAGTCCCATGTATTAATGGCTGGATCCCCAGGAAGGTGCCCATAGCAGGTGAGGGAAGCCTCCTGGGGGGTCTTCATAGCACTAGAGTAGGACTTCAATGGGGCTGTGAATGGAATCCCTCCCTCTTCCTCCCATTCAATTCCAGCCATGCAGTAAATGGTTGACTTTGCCAAGTGCCCCGAATATTGTCACACAGCATTCCACCAGAGACCAGTAATCAGTGTCTGCCTCATAATAAGCACAAGAACCTCTAAGATCATGGGCCCAACTAGACCAATTTTCTCTATAAATAAATCTCAGGTATTTGTTACAGTAATGGAAATACAACTAATACATTCACATGCTTTTAAAATATGAACTTTAAGGCTTAATGAATCCTAGATATCATACTCAACCCCTTTCTTTTGTAGATATAGAAACTATAAGATTAAAACTCCTGACCAGTGAAATGGAATTAATTAATGATGGAGCTAAGCTCAGAGTCCCCTTTCCTGGCACACCACTGCTTCCATTTTTGACTGTCATCTTTTTTATTTACCTCCATGATGCTCGCAGAAGAATGCCTGGGCTCACATACAGGAGCAGACCTGCTCCAGCCCATGGGCACAAACAAGGCCATGCGTACCATCCATTACAACCAGATTCTGATCTGTTCCTTGGAAGGCAATCTTTTTAAAAGGTGATTGATAAGTTCCTTTGATAGTATCTTATCTGAGATCAATTTGTTGGTTTTACACTCAAACAAGAAAACGTCATGATTCTCTAGTAAGAAGCCCTCTTTCTGCTGATTTGCAGCATTTTATTACAGATCCTCTTTGTGTTTAAGTGGACTACATTTCCTGCAAAATTCCATAATGTCACTGCCCCTGTGACCAGCTGAGATGGAAGCATCCTTTTCGCCAACTCTGATTCTTCTGTCTAGACTGGCAATGTTGTTTTCCTCTATATCTCATGAAGACCCTTTTCTAAGGTTCCTCTTATCTTTCGTTGATAATTTCTACCTCTGTCCCTATATCTCTTAACTTAAAATGAGCTGACAAAACCACAATGAAATACTGCAGTGGATTTGGGTAGTCATCCCTATCTCCCCTTCCTAATCAAATCCAGCTGACATCCATTGCTTCAATGTGGTGCATGACTCACTGTGATGGTCAGACATTGGTTCTGGCTTTCATCGGTATTCCCCTGACCAATGCTTTGTCCTAATTCTCCAGCCCAGCAATTAACACTACTCATCATCCTCCTTCTGGAGTTCCCTGGCTCTGTCTCTTATTCCCTTTTCCATTTCCATATACGAGAAACTACCTGGCCTCAGTTCTCATTCTCCTCTCTGTTGATCTCTTCCCTTGGTATTTCCACCCCTCCTTAGATTCATCAAACATTCTGTACCAATCATTACCATTTCATAACTAGGCTCACCCCTCTCCATTCCAGTGGTCCACAATTGTGGTTTCCAAGGTCGGAGGCTCATGTTCCTGTGGCGTGAAGTGAGGTACACAACATAGATATTTGATGTATGAGATGAAACAGGATTTTTTAACATTTATCTTATGAAAATAAGACTTTTTACATTTATCATATGTAAATATGAAAAACATTGATTGTGCTACCTTGCTAAATTAAAGCCAAATGTTTCAAAATGTAGCCAGGGCATCGCAGGAATAGAGAGTAATTTCATGCTGGAAAGAAGCTGAAAGACAGTTGCCTCGCCCATGTCTCTTCCAGAGAATCACAACTTGCAAATGGCTGTAGAGCAGTAAACTGGTCCGTTTATATTATGTCATTCTAAACTGCCTGGACTCCAACAGGGAAAATGAAAACAACCTCACAAACCCAAGCAAATAGCCCCTTCCAATACAATTTCCAAAATTCCTTCCCCAGATATGATGTGAGCTAAAAAACCAATGATGGTGTGATCGAATCTGCCAGGCACACTCAGAACAGAAGAAAACTGTACACTAGCTTCTACTCTTTACATTTCATTATATATATATATATATATATATATTTATATATATACATATATATAATGAAAGTATATATATGTATATATTTATATATATATATACATATATATAATGAAAGTATATATATGTATATATATATATGTATATGCAAATATGCTAGTATGTTGTTGTGCATATACAGCTTATGATAAGAATATTCGCACAGTATTTACAATGAATGCTAAGTACTATTTGCTCTGAGTTCTGTTTGCGCTTCCCAATCCACTCCCAGGCTCAGGCTTAGGCTCAGGGTAGGGAGGTAGACCTCTCTGGGCAGCACCATGCATGTTCTCCCACCTTCTGACTTTTCTTGACTTTTCTTGTGGGAACCACCCACAAGTATCAAGAGTAGAAGTCAGTAGAGCAGAGCTACTTTAACATGGTTCTTTCCCTGCTAGCTTATGGTTTTACAACTTCCTCTCTGCAAGGCTCCAGACAGGACAGATGTAAAAAAGTACCGAGTGCCAGAAATAGCTGCCCCTTACTTCATTAGGCCGGGGTTCCACCACAGATTTCCACTGTTGCTAACTGTTGGATGCTCACCACCCACTGTACCCAAGCCCTTTTGTCCCCCGACCTTATGCACTTGCTGTGCATCAAACCTCTGAGCCAGCCCAGCCTGTATATCCTGTGTTCAGGCCAAGCTTGAGAAGTGTAGGTCTCACCACTCAACAAAGGAGCTTCTTTTTGTAGCAGAAGACCATTTCAGAACACTACTGCTGGTCAAACTATAGAGAAAACCTGACTGTGAGAGGTGTCCAGCTCCAACTGACAGATCTACAACACAATTTTTATACTTTATCCTCAGGAAATAGCACAGAAGAGGGGGCAGAGCCAGAAGCCCAGGAAGCCTGCTGTGAGAGTGAATACATCTTCTAGATAGGACAGGGAAGCTGAACTGATGAATGGTAGGGTTTCATCCTATCATGACTCAAAAACTCTCCATAGATGCTAGTTTTCTGTGGAATTCCATTTAAATTCATAGTCCCACCTAACTCTTTATTTAGAACCACTTTAAGTATAGTTTATCACAGACAATACCATTTTGCAGAAAAAGAATCTGATCCGAGAGCTGATTTGCCTAAAGGCACAGGGTTAGAGAAATACTTGAGAGTGAAACCCAGGGATTGTGAACCCCAAACCTAAGCTTATGTGTTACCGTGTGATCAGTGTGAGTCCCAGACCTAAGCTTCTGTGTTACCCTGCGATTAGTATTAAAGGTTGAGTTTCTACTATAACAAATTGGGGAGCATCACTTAGCAGCATCCATAAGGCAAATCCATGAAAGTGGAAGCTTGCCATGGCTGCGTCATCTTCTAGACAGAATTCATCGTACATCGGCCATTAAAGGCAGTCTCCCTGTGCAATAGTTAGAATTTCTTTCATGCATATTCCTACAATTTTAGGAAGGTGCTAGACATTTGGACAGGTTCCTGCCTGAGAATGTTTCTGAAGCTTTGCAGACCCATTGCTCTTCTCTCTTCCTAAGAGCCATCTATTTATTGCCTTCCTTCTAGTCAAAAACCAGGTCTTTGGCTCTCTAGGTCTCTGATCATATGATTCAGATTATCTATTCAAATTGTTGAAAGTTGATTCTTGATCTTAGAGCATAAGCCATCAGTGTTCTGTTCAGGAACTTTTACCCTGTGTGTGGGTCCCTGATGGATGAGTTGGAGATGGGACTGAAGGAGCTGAGGGGGTTTGCAGCCCCATGGAGTGGGTAGCAACAGTGTCTACAGGCCAGACCCCTGGAGCTCCCAGGGACTGGAGCTCCCAGGGACTGGACCACCAACCAAAGAATAAACATGGAGGGATCCATGGTGCTAGCCACATATGTGGCAGAGGATGGCTTTGTTGGACATCAGTGGGAGGAGAGGCCCTTGGGCCTGAGGGTGTTCGATGCCCCAGTACAGGGGAATGCCAGGGTGGGAAGACAGGAGTGGGTGTGTGTGGGGGGGAGCATAGAGGCAGAGGGTGGGTAGATGGGATAGGGGGTTTCCCGAAGGGGAGACCTGGAAAGGGGAAAACATTTGAAATCTAAATAAAGAAAAATTTCCAATTAAAAAAGAAGGGAAAAATTGTTGAAAGTCATTGGACTTGAATTCTATTAAACGCAGCACATTTGTTAACTGCTGCCACTTACATATTTGCTAACTGGATGAGGACAGTCCTCTGTAGTTTTGAATGCTCTCTGTTAAATGAGACAAATACAAACACCGTTTGTGGACTGACACCTTTTTTGATTTTAAGCACTCAACCCCATGGAGATAGCCAATTCTCTATGAAACAAAAAACAAATGTAACCCTCAGAAAACCTGCCAGCTGCTGGGAAGCTGGCAGTGATGTGCTCCCCGTGTGCCTCCCATGACGGCAATGATGTGCTCCATGTGCAGGACCTAGCCTCAGGTCATACTACCCAGCCTGATCTCTGACAGCACAGGACAACAGAACATGAGCAGAGCTGACCACATCCTCTGTCTCCACATTCGTGGTGGTGACAACGGTCCGACATTACTGCTTTCTTCATAAAGGGATCGTTATATCTTCTCAGTTGTTCTGCTTCCAAAGCAGTTGCCAACTAACCTTGAGAAATTGCTTGAAATACTGGTTTGTACCCAGCTCCTTAGTACAATTTATCTCATTCACACAAAAAGCCAGGTGAGATTTTATTAACTTCTTGGGTTGATGTGAATAAGTATCTGGCAAGCAGTGACCTAAAAAAGGAAGGTTGTTTGGGTCACTTGAGGAGGATCAGCTGTCGTGTAGGAGAAGGTATAGTGACAGGATCCTGGGGCTGCCTCCTCACCTCCAGGGAGACCAGAAAGCCTACGAAGGGAGACACAGGCACTGGCTAGCATTTTTCTTTTTCCTTTCCTATCCAACTTGGGACCCTGACACTATTCTGTAGGTCACCCACATTCAGAGTGGATCTTTACCTTCAATTCATCTTCTTTGAAAAAAATATTTACAGATATATTCAAAGTTGTACCTTCTTCCTGCCCTGGGGTTCTTCACTCTAATCGAACTGACAAAATGAATCATCACATGAAACCTCTCTACAATTTTCAGGCCAATTTGACTAGCTCAATGCCTTTAACAAAAGTGTTCCAAAAATTCAAGAAGTGAGGAACACAGGTCAAACAAGAATGTATGCAAGCTAGATCAAAGAAGCATCTTGAAATAATTCTTCTTGATGCATTCTTCACAGCCAATGTTGCAAAGAGCCTGGTACCAAGTAGAAATTGCCACCCCTCAATATGACAAAAATGAATCCATCATTCAACAACTGAAAAAATGCATCAGTTGACATTGCTGCACCCAAGAGTAAGGAGTGTCCATGCACCAAGTTCATTGTTTTGAAATAAATAGCTCGAGCTGAGCACACACACACACACACAGCTATTTTTCTAGGTTCTATTACTGTGCAAACTAGTATATTTTTTTGAATTTCAAACTAATAGAATGTTTTTCACAAACTTTACAATGGGACAGTGATGAGAAGAATACCTCTGATTTATTTACTTTTTTCAACTGAAATTGCTTTTAATAAACAGAACTATATTCAGGGGCTAGGGATGGGGCTGGAGAGATGGCTCAGCAGTTGGGAGTGCAGGATGCTTCCTTCAAATGCAGATTCCAGCACACTAGTCAGAGGGGCTCACAGCCTCCTGTAACTCCAGCAGACCAACAGCCTCTTCTGACATCTGCAGGTACATGCATGCATGTGTATACACACACACACACACACACACACACACACACAGACAGAGAAAAAAAGAGAGAGAGAGAGAGAGAGAGAGACTACAGGCATTTTTCCATCTTGAGGCTAACAATCTTTTGGCAATAACTCTAACATAAGAGAGTTAAGCCAACCCATTATTCTTGGCTTAATTGTGATACTTCCCACTACTTCACTTGCCAAATATGTCTAGATGGCAGTTAATTCTTTTTTGTTACATTCCTTCTTCTGCCAGTACAACCAGCTCCTTTCCAAATCACAGCCCGGCAGACTTAGTAAATGATTAATCCTCTATTCATGTTCTCTAGACTGTCTGACTTCTTTATCATCAGAAAATCTCTTTCTCTTACCATAGTAAAGTTTTAACTTTTACGCTAATGTTGAAGAATTGAGTTCAGAAGTGACAGCTCTGGTTTACAGTTTACAGCTGCGATCCCCTATAACTAATCTACCTTGGAATGAGGCGCTCACAACACAAACTACCCAAAAGCTCTCACATTAATTTAAAACACAGAAAACGCTAGGATATATTAAGCAAATAGCTCTTGACTATCCATGGAAAATTAGGCTGGTAGAACATTAAAGATGCAAAAAGTCAGCCATCCAAAGGAAAAAAAAAAAAAAGCACATAAAGGTCAGATAGCATTTTCATTTCCAAATTATTTGCGAATACAATTCTGCCAAGGGCCGGGGAGGCCAGGGAGTGATTGTTGTTGAGTGGAGAAGGTGCATGGTGACCCTGGTGAAGTCTAGAGGACTCTAAGTCACTGGTTTGCAACCTGAGGGACAAGACCCCTTTAGGAGTCAAATGACTTTCACAGGGATCACAATCAGATATCCTGCAGAGCACATATCTACATGACAATCACAGTGATAGAGTACCAATGAAAGGAGCTGATCACCCTCAGCTGCTGAGTGGCACTGTTCCCTCCCCACCTTTTAAGTCTTACCCTCACATTAGAACAACCACACTAAAGAAAATCTCTACCACTTCACACAGCACCTTGCATAGAAAAGACATCCAAAAATGTGTTTGTTCCTTGACAAATATAGAGATTAAGAACACAGGTAGTTTATTTATAATAGCCAGAAACTGGAAATAACCCAGATGTCCATCAACAGAGGAATGGAAATGTTGAAAATGTGGTACATCTACACAATGGAGTACTACTCAGCTATTAAAAACAATGAATTTATGAAATTCTTGGGGAAATGGATAGATCTGGAGAATATCACCCTGAGTGAGGTAACCCAATCACAGAAGAACACACATGGTATGCATTCTCTGATAAGTGAATATTAGCCTAGAAGATCAGAATACACAAAGTACAAACCACAAACCATAAGAAACTCAAGAAGAAGGAAGCCCAAAGTGAGGATACTTCGTTCCTTCTTAAAAGGGGGAACAAAATACCCATGGAAGGAGTTGTAGAGGCTAACTTTGGAGCAGAGACTAATGGAAGGACAATTCACAGACTGCTCCAACTGGGAATCCTACCCATATTCAGTCATCAAATCTAGCCACTATTGTGGATGCCAACAAGTGCTGGATGACAGGAGCCTGAGATAGCTGTCTCCTGAGAGGCTCTGACAGTACCCAGCTAATACAGAAGTAGAGGCTCACAGCCAACCATTGGACTGAGTACAGGCTCCCCAATGAAGGGGCTAGAGGAAGGACCCAAGGAGCTGAAGGGTTTGTAGCCCTTTATCACGAACAACAATATGAACTAACTAGTACCCTCAGAGCTCCCAGGGACTAAACTACCAACCAAAGAGTACACATGGGGGGACTCATGGCTCCAGCAGCATGAGTATAGCAGAGAATGGCCTAGTCGGTCATCAATGGGAGGAGAGGCCCTTGGCCCTGTGAAGGTTCTATGCCCCAGTGTAGGGGAATGCCAGGTCCAGGAAGTGGGAGAGGATGGGGTGGTGAGCAGGGGAAGCAGGGAGGGAACAGGGGATTGTTTTAGTTTGAGGGTTTTTTTTTCTTATTTTATTTTATTTTTATTTTTTCTTTTGGAGGGGAACCTGGGAAAGGAGATATTGTAAATAAAGAAAAAAATCTAATTAAAAAAATCAAAAAAAAAAAAAAAAAAAAAAAAAAAAAAAAAAAAAAAAGAACACAGGCAGTGATATATCAAAAGAGGTGTATGGATGCTGTGCATAAGCTCAACATATGAATGGTTTCTTAATAACATCAGTTTTGCGAAAGGTCTTCATCTAAGTCATGTGGGATAGAAATCCAAGTGTGGGGAAGGAGAAGATGGTGGGGAGTAATTTGGGGACTGTAGGAGGGGGTGGGGATGGTAAAGGGGGCTATCGGAATGGTCCTTCTGACTGAGTCTGTAGGACGGGGGCAAGTCATCAAGGCTAGCCCTGGAGAGGACAATGAAAATGGAGCATCCCATCGTAGGCTAAAACTACGCTATTTCATTAGTAACAGACACTTGGAGCTCCTGTTCAGTCAACTAAAGTTTATTGTAACATGTTGCATGCTAACACAGTTTTAAAGAGAACAATGTGAAGCAGAGTCTCCACCCTTACAGAGCACACATTCAAGTTGAGGGACTCGGAGAAGATAAAGAAAATTATTTTTAAAAGACTGAGCAGATTACTATTCGACACTTCTGAATAGTGTGGTGGGGAAATATCTAGGAAAAAGCATGGAGGTGGGGTCAGTAGTTGGAGAAGAATCTCTCAGGAAATGACTGGCTAAGAATTAAGAGGCAGGACAAAACTTTGCAGGCAAGGGAAGGACATTCCAGGAACAAATGCAGTGTGCTTCATAATAGCCTGGAGACTAGGACAAGTTTGGTCTGAGTGAACAAAGTCAGTATGGCTGGGGGAAATTGAGGAGGGTGGTAAGTCTGCAGAGGTGTTAGATCACAGAGCACCCTAAATCTGAGGCTACCACAGAGTTGACGAAGTATTGTGGCATGATCTAGTCCATGTTGTCACATGATCACTCTGGATCTACAGAGTATCTCAGGTAACTTCTTAAAAATAACCACAAACACTAATACACTGAGAGTGTATGGCCTGCCAATACATCACAGTCCTACAAACTGAAAGTGGGGCTCCTTTTCTTCAGGGTCAATGGCTGCATAGGCACATCCCTCCTCACGATCTGCACTGTTGAAAGAAATATGCAATACAGATGCCACAGTGCTCTCAGTCGCTTCTATGGCGTGCTGGCTGCACAGCCTGCAGCAGGTTACCTTCACTCAGCTTCCTACCAAAGTGAGAAGCCATTTCCACAGGAAATGATAACTGGATCCATTGAACTATTCCTGCTTTTCATGCTAAACTATTTCAGCTTTTGTGAAAGTCTGGCTTTGTCTACAATCGTAAGCTGTGTTTTAAAAACAGAAATGAAAGAAAGCATAATATTAAGATTTGGACTTAGCAGGAAAAAACCTGAAAGGACGAAAACACCATCAGACACTTGCGATGTGGAGCAGAAACTGTCCAGCCACAGCCCGAGAGCCATTCTTCTTAAGTCAGACCCAGCTCCAGGGGCCGGCTGCCCTCAGCAGTGGATTATTTTCCTTTCTTAGCTTACAAGAGAATAAGTGATGGCTGCTGTCTGTCTCTATGGCAACCAGTACCCTAATTTCACCTCTTAGACGGCAATTATACCTATTCACTGAATAGCTCTCAATCCCTACTTTTATGATGAAAAAAAAAATTGATTTCACAAGAAATGTGACACAGGCAATAGGTGAGCTCCATCCCGCTCTGCAAAAGCAGCCCTTGTACGAGCATCTGTGGGCAGAGTGCATTCAGGGGAGGCTTTTTCATGGCACTTAGAAAATGTTTATACCAAGTGCATTTCTCCTAGTTATTTTAAATGGTAAAATGTTCGTATTTTCTTCACTGACAGTTATTTTATTCAACTATATAATGTATCATGTTTGCTAGGAAGAATTTGGTAACTACAGGAAGCATACAGAAGAGAAGAACTAAGAAGATAAACTCCATTGATGACAAACCAAAGCAATCACTGTTAATGCCTTCCTAGGACTGCATGTGCATATTAACAGACAAATGCAATTTAAATCTCACCGCTCACACACTCTCACAAACAGACTGCTTCACAAAACATATTCAATTGTTCTTCATACAATTACTGGTCCTCCAAACAACTGACTTTGATAGCTTCAAAGGAGTCCATGAGATAAATCCTCATGTTTCACGATTCTTTTATTTTAATCTTACTGTCTGTGTAAATGTTTCCACAAGTGTGCAGCTGCCTGTCGAGGCAGGAAGAGGAGGTGCTGGAGCTGGAGTTACAAACAGATGTAAGCATCCATGGAGGGGCTGGGAATGGAAGGCGAGGCCTCTGCAGTAGCAACAGCTCTGAGCTACTGAGCCATCTCTCCAGTGCCTGGGTTCCTATCTGTAATTTAGCTAAGCCCCCCAGCACTGCAGTTACAGATGTGTGTGGCAACATATGGCATTTTACGTGGGTACTGGGGATTCAAACTCAGGTCCCCGTGCTCGCACAGTAAACACTTAACCCACTGAGCTATCGCCAGCTCCTTGTCTCCTTAAATTCCTGATTAGAAGAGCCATGATTAAAAGTGCAAGGCTCAGCCGGTGATTTAATGGACAGGGGAATCTCTAATAACATTGCTTGTAAGACGTGGGGTCTCATTTTACTCAGACTGGAATGGCCTTGGTCCTTGGGGCAAAGCCATCTTGCTGGAGTAGCTGGGACTATAAGGGCATACCACCATACTTGATTTCATAAATTAACTTATGAAATTGGAAACTTATTTTAAAGATAAAAGTGCTGTGCATTTCACTGATCGGTTTTTAGGCAAAAGGGGATTGCCTATTGACTTGTAAAGCAGAGCTGCACTGTCCCCTAATGTCCATTCTCCTCCTACTTAGGAATAGAAAAGACAACTTTTAGCCCCCTGGAAAAGACATGTTACATTGCTTTTTGCAATTAACTGTGGCTATATATCAACTCCAGGCTGATGAACAGGAAGGAAAAGTAATATTTTTTCTTGTCAGTAATTCCAGAAAATAATATCCTAAATAAAGGAAGATATGTCTGCCCCCATCATTCCTGTTGGGTGAACTGCAGATGTTACAGGTAAAGTTTAAGCAGCCATTTTAGACCTTGAAGATACTCAAGGAATAGAAGAACAGACAGTTAGATGGAGCCTAGACACCTAAGAACTTGGCAAGAGCATTTCCTCAGATAGTTGCTGTCTAAGTTTCCAAGTAAAAGTTTGCATTTTAAGCCATAATTGGGTTGCTTTTTAAAAGATACTTACTTTTAAATTTATTCCCTGAAAATTTCATACATCACATGTGAGAACACTTACTCTTGATTGATATACAAAGTTTCTACATATTTCTATTGTTACTGGCTTGTAAGTGGTCTTCTAGTTAAATATTTTTATTTATACCTAATTAGGTATGTCAGACATTTTGTCATTTGCTCTTTAATTTTGTTTACAGCATGAAACACAAAAATAAAGTTATCCCTAAATCTAATCACTCCATAAATTCTATTAAGTCATCAGAATGAAATCAGATAGTATCATTTGCCAAGAAATGTTTACAGACAAGCCATTTGTCTCAACCATCATCAAGCAGTGCTGAGACCTGAGCATCTCTCTGTCAGGAGCTATCATTCAAAAGAAAAGAAGGCATGCTTCTGAGGACTGGGAAACCACTTACTCTTTGTCAAATCAGAGATCATTCCATTTGCCATGTCCTCAGAGGCCTCCCCGGGGCTGCATGGATACTGAATGGCAAGCTCTGGCTGCCACCTCCAACCACACTTTAGACGCAGCCACTCTGCTCTGGGCATTGGAATTCCACCCCAGAACCCCTGCTTTTAGAGATGTCCATACACTGAGATTAGTAATGGGAAGATGCAACCTCCTACCAGATCATATGCAGCCAGCATCTTCTTCTGCACATCTGGAATCACACCCAGAGGCTCCAGGTAAGGAAAGCAGTCCTTCATCACCAGAGACACGGACGGAGTACTGTCGCTGGTGATGAGACGAGAGGACAGGGTTAACAGGCACTGTTTCAGACTGGCAATCGGCGGGAGTCCACACAGCTCCTTAACAGACACTATGGCGTTCTACGAGGAGAAAACATGGAATCACATGTCTGACCACATGGTACTGCCCACCCCCCAGTTCACACCCAAGTGAATTCAACAAATTATACCCTCAAAGACATGTACAGTGCAGAGCAGCCTGGATCACAGCCAAGCCAATCTGCCGCAACATGCAGAAGTAATACAGATAGCTTAGTCACCATCTGAACCATTGGCTTTAGTATTTACCAATGGCCACAGACAGCCACAGAGCTGATTCTGACTCGAGGATGCTCTGTGCTTTGCAGACATAGCAACAGGAATGCCCCCACACTAGCAGGACCTACACATGAGTACTGCATTCAAATTATATCATGGGGATCAGAAAAGCATCACACTCCTGAACCAGATGCCATCTCTCTTAGCATCTTAAGCCAGGGGGACATCACTGCTCACCAGCCTCCATCTGAGCAGCCAGCAATGTTGCCTTGTCAGCCCATCAGAAATGCACAGCGCATACAGAAAACGAATTGCACGGACATCTTATTCGTTGATGTTATAATCTTTAACAAAATTGAGGTGCTCTAATATTACGAAAATATCTTCTACATACAAAGAGACTGGGCCTCAGAGCCAGAGTTAGTAAGACACCTTGAGGTCACTCGAGGCTGATCTCCTTCTGTGTACTCTGTTATTAAGAGAGCAACGTAACAACCAAGCTTACTTGTTGTGGATTTCCCATATAATCCCCTTTTAAAATCTAAGCTAATTAATAGCTTAATCTAAAGTTGTCTTCTCTTCTACATCCCTGACCCAAGAGTAACATATATGTGTATGTATGCTGTGGTAATAAATACAGGCGATAGCAAACAGGTTGAAAGAACCTATGGATATTGCTTGACAGCCTTTGTTTGCTATCTAGGCCAGCTGGGGTCAGATGAAGTCAGTGACTTAATCCCTTGTAAAACTCTATTAAAGGTTTCTGTTAAGTATTCCCTCTTACCCATGTGGTGCTTTCTGTGCTACTCAATTCACATACAGCAAAAGCTCTTTGTTGTGGATACACAGGGACAGACATACATAGAGAGAAAGTGATTCACGAGACAGACAAGCAAAGAGACAGACTCATTCAGCACACAGAAATGTCAGGTGATGAAGGGAGAAAGGGGTAGATAATTCAAATCTGGGTTCACTCTTGGCTAAATGACACCATGGAAAGTGCTTTTTAATTTCTTTTCCTTAATGAGACAGTAACACAGTTTAGGTACTCTGGGGCTATTACTAATGTACTCAAACTGATGCTAAAGTAATAACTTGGAAAAACTGTGGCTGTTTTACATTTATTAATAATGAGCAACATTGAACCTATTGAATGTCTCATGAATTTATTAATTATCATGGTATTATTAATTTTTACATATTACTCTCCAAATACTCCTTTATCCAAGCTACTTTGTTAGGATATCATTAATTATTAACTATGCCTAGGAAAGCCTTATAAACAGCTCTTCTTTTTGTGTATGTATATGTAGTCTGCATACATGTGTATATGTATGTTTCTGGGGGGGGGGCATGTGTGGGGGCATGCATGTGGAGATCTGGGAGCTCACCCTTTATTTTTTGAGGCAGGTTCTCTTACTAGATCCAGAAATCATGAATTAGATAGTGTAGCTCACCATCCTAGTCCAGTGATCCCTGTCTTGGCCTTGGGCATTGCACTAGGATTACAGGAGGTCGCCACAAACCCATCTTCTAAGTGGATTCTGGGGATCTGAACTCTAGGCCTTGTACCTAGGCAGCAAATGCTTTTCTGGCTGAGCCATCACCCCACCCAAATTCTTCTCAAAAAAAAAAAAATGAGATAAAGGCTGTATTTCAAGAATTACACAACTTCTAATGCAGTTAGGTATAAAAATGGCTTATGGGTAATCTAACATAGGGTTTTATAAGAATGCCAAGTTTAGGTAGGGAAATACTACAGAGAAGATTACAGCATGTTCATAGGCTGATGTTTAACAAAGTGGTTAAGCAAACCACCCTGAAACAAATCTTGTATCATACTCTTTCCGACCATTTGGCTCTTTGAAGAACTTGCCTGTAATAATTTCACTAAGTCACAGCTTGGTGCTTCTGCTTCACGTGAATAATAATGGGTTTTGGCATCAGACACTTTGGGATTTAAAGTCTAACTTCGACATTTATTAACTGCAAGATCTGAGAAATAATGTCTTCTAATGTCTCTGCTTTCTTGAGGGCAAAGTCTCTGGATAAGTGAGTTCTTATAACAGTGCTAGCTAAAGGAATGAAGGAAACTGAGTTATGTCCACTTTGCCATACAAGACTTTAGTGAATACTTGTTGTCTGGTCATGTCTGAAGAACACTATCCTTTATTGACTATATAAGATATTATGAAAAAGAAGTTTGTGGCCATGCATCACAAGGAAGGGAGAGGCAGGCTGGGCTTCTCCATGTTAAAACCGGGTGATTGCTGTGTGCTCTCTCAGTTCTCACAAGAGCCATGTGGTGTAACTCTCTTGATCTTGCCTTCTGCCGAAAAATGGATCATCAGAGACCAACTATCATCTGTTCAGGACCACACAGGGACAAATTTATCCCAGAAACCACATTCCTTCAATTAAACTACCTTTCTAAGAGAAGGTTAAATACATGTTTTTTTTTTTTAAATAATTAAGTACTGAGCTTTATTTGATTAGCTATGTTTTCTCTTGTGGGTAATAAACACACAATAACTAAAAGTATAATGGGCATCACTTTTATAATGTATGACTTTAAATTCTCTTCTATATTCACATCTGCAAATATTTTACATATATGCTTTCAAACAACATGCATATGTCTGGATATGCATTTTATATACTACCCACATGAGGATGTGTGTGTGTGTGTGTGTGTGTGTGTGTGTGTGTGTGTGTGTGTGGTGTGTGTGTGCGCGCACGCATGCACATCAGGTAGATATGGGTAGCCCACACAGAGACCAGAGAATGCAGGGTCTCCTGATCCATTCCTCTCCATCCTTTCCTCTGACACAGGGTTCTCAGTGAATCTGAGGTTAGGTTGGTGGCCAATAAGCCCCAGAATCTTACTGTCTCCACTCACACCCAGCAAGACATTATAGGCACTTTCAGCCACACAGGGCTTTTTATGTGGATGCTGGAGGTGCGGGTGGGGATTGACCCTAGCTAAAAATGGACGTGAATAACAGAATCCGTGGAGGAAGATGGGTCTGTTTTCCTACCTGCATGTTTTCTCTCATATCTATGGCTTCTCGTAAGGGATGAACTGCTAGTTTGAAGATATCATCTATGGTTTTAAGACCAACATTCCTGAGCATGGTGTATTCTCGAACTTTCTTCCCCATTCTCACAGAAAGGCTTCGCTTCTGTGGTTTTCCTCCTCCACTCCGATTGGTTATTGCTATGTGGACGAAAAGGGTCACGTGCTCCATGATATCCCCCACAAAGGAGCGCAAGGGGACGTGCCGGTACCCGGGCTGCAGACATTCAAATGGTATCGTATACTGCCCAATGAACTCATCCCCAATATAATCATCATCCAAAATGACGAAACGGACCATGGTCAGCTCGGGAAGGTTGACTTGAAACTCGAAAGTTTCATCAAAAATTGGATTATCGCTGTTCTGTTGTACAGTTTTAGTTCTTTGCTCAGAGCAATCAGCTGGAATTCCATGAATCTCCACACAAACATAGGGGTCTATGACATCCCCTTTGGCACAAGCTCCTTTGGGCTTTGGGAAGTTCTGACCACTGATAATCTTGATGTGAAGAACCAGGGGAGACACTCCAGGGACAATGCCCTTTGTGTTTGCGCTGAAGTACGAAACTTCATCTCGCATGATAGATGGCCTGAGGACGTAGCCACATCCTCCATTTTGAAGAAACCAGCCAGTGTGAAGGTCCATCATTGGACCAGGAGTTTGAAAATTCATTGCTACAATCTGACAGCCACAATTCCAGAAGTCCTGTGGGTTCAAATTACTGGAATCTATCCGCATGGCACTAGGGTAGACCCTTGATAAGAACTTCTTGTTATAATTCACGAAATCCTCTGGGTATTCATTTGCGATCCGGCTGGCCTCTGTTTCGCTAAATGAACAAATTTCCCAGTAGTTTTGGGTTTTCATAGACAGTTCAAAATCTCTGTACTGAACAGATTTACAGATGGATACCAAGTCAGAGAGCTCTCGGCAGAGCCAGATATGTTTCTGCTCACCGTTGTAATCCCCTGACATCCTCCGAGACATCTCGGCTTCTTCATCCTCATCGGTGACTTCTCCTTCTAACAGATCTGATTCCGGAGGCAATTTCTTTCCTTTCAAAATAATCATATTTTTTAGTTTTTCAGGTGATGGGAGGTAGGATTCTGAAGACAAAGGTGCTTCTGTATAAAGTTTATTGCCAAACACCTTTTTCATCTGCTGAACCATGACTTTCTGCTGTGGCAGAGAACAGTGATTCCCCAAGCAGAGAATGAGTGGGTATTCTGAAGCAACAAAGGCAAACTTATTTATCACCTCCAGAACACTTCGAAAGGAAAGGTGCATGGCCATGTTGTTCCTGTTACAAAGGATAGGCTCATTATCTGGTCCATCGCTCACATCGAGCTCAATGCTTCTGCAGCCCATTTTCAATGCCCTTACATACCCATTGATATCAGCTGGTCCCCTGAACTGATCTTCTATCAGGTAGGTATTATGAGACGCATTGATATAGTAGTGAGATAAGGGTTGGGTCATATCTTGGGCAACTTTCTTTTGCTCTGGATCAAAAATGTCACATTCTGGAGATAATAAATACTGGGTAAAACCATCAATTGCAAGGAAGCCTTTCTGGCGGCCATCTTCAGAGAGCTCATATCTCCTAATGATGTCTAAGCACATATCCTCAGTGATGTGGGTGACCCCTTGCTCAGCTTCTAGGAAGAGCATGAGGTCATTGGCATCCAGGTACTCTTTGTTCTTAGATATCTGAACAAGTAAGAAATATACTTCTGGCCTGGTGCACAGCTCACAAAATGCTTCACAGAATTCTTCTTCTGTCACCCGGGTAGTTAGTTTTTCTTTGCTCTTCTGGATTTCTTTAAACTTTAACCTGATCTTAGATTCTTTCAGAGTAGGGTTGAGTTGTTTTATTAACTCCACCGAAGTGTCTTCTAACATAATCCCATTCCCATCGACATCTGCTGCTTCAAACACCGTTTTCAGCCACATGAACCGTGGTGTGTTCTGGTTCCCCTCCATAAAATCAAGCGGTTGCTTACTACGAGAGACCAGGTACCGTAACCCCGACACCCAGATGTTTGCTACATCTGCTGAATTGGCAACTAGGTCCAGAGACTCGTAATTTTCCCCATGGAGTATGGAGAAGGCACAGTCTTCACAGATCTGGTCAGCGAGGCCATTGTTTCTGAATGTCTCTGTGTTCTTCCCCAGCCTGATCTCTTTGATGGCAGAAATGTCCAGCTTGGCTTTTTCAAGGTCTTTCTTGGAAGGTTCCCAGCGTAGGGCCTGGAGGTCAGTGTCTAAGGTGAAGAATCGGTTGTAGATGCGAGAGTTTGGTCGCACTTTCTTCAGCTCGCAGCCAGCCTGCATGAAGCTAATGCAGTCGTGGGCACTGCTAATCTTCTTCTCTGATGGCATGCTGCTGAAGGACACTGTTTTCTTTCTGCCACCACACTTTTGGTTTGAAGGATCCTATAAAATAATCAGAAAAGAATGATCAATCTCCTTTAGGAAACACAAATTCAGTAACACTGTAGGAACTTCTCAAACTATGAACAGAGAGTCTGTTATCTAATAGAAGCTAGCCTGGAATTTACCTTTTCACTGATCCAGAAGTTAAATTACTGAGACAATTAATACCATTAGGCTCTAAAGGACACTTGTTTTACAAATTCAGGTGTGTCCTCTAAGAATAAAGCCCAGCTTTGGTTCATCTGAAACCATGCTAGGTACAGTTTTTTAGGAACCTCCATCAACAGCACAGCAGACAGCATCCATGCGACTGTGTTCAGCAGGTTACATGTGACCTGTGGCTCAGCACAGCAGACAGCATCCATACAACTGTGTTCAGCAGGTTACATGTGTCCTGTGGTCTTCCCTTCTAATGTGTATAGAGCCCTTCTCACTTGTCTCTCCTAAACTGCCAATCCCAGCTGATGAACACTCATAATTGCAAGATGATAGATTTCATCTGCCTTGGACTGTGGCTACTCTATTGCTGCCAACTCATTTACACTGAGCACCTGACCCCTTCCACTTAAAACTGGATAATTCTTCATTTTAATGAACTTTAATAAAGTTTTCAACTACATTACCAATTCAAACAGTTCTCCCTAGAACATATATCTAAAATGCATGTTTAATGTACTTGGAGTACTAGATCTCATACGTTGCACCCATGACACAAGAGTATGAATGCTTCAGAGGACACTGCCCTCAAGCAAAAACTAAGTAGTCCTTGAGTTTCTTTATCCAACTCACTAGGTATATTATCTGGGATAAGATATATTGTCTCCGAATTTTAATTTCTACTTCTCAAATAAGATCTGAACACACAATCTTTATGTTATTGCCCAGTATCATGATACTCAAAAGAGAAAGCGCATGCCCATTTTGGTTTGTCAATGGAAAATCCACATCTCCTTATGTGTGCCTGTAGGTCTATTCACAGGCATCTGCTGGAATATTGGGAGTTAGCAAGACATTAACTCATTCATGACTTCTAAACATTTAAGCCAAACCTTCAACAGTAATTTGAAATACGTTTAAAGATCCAAATGCTATCACCACCTTCGACACTGAGAAGTATAACAAAGCAGTCTGAGCTGTGACATTGCCTCCCCCTCTTAGAACATCTTTTTAGGAACTGCTCTCTGGTGCAGTGGCATTATCTACTCCAGCCAGCCCATATACACCCTGACTATTCTCTATTCAGCAAAGGCATGGTGATTCATTATTTAATTGGCTAAAACTCTACAAGCAAAAGGAAAATAAATTTTGCTTTAGTTATGGTATGTGGTGGGATGATTCATAGGCTCAACTTCATATCAGATATTCAAGAGACACAGGTATAAATTACCCAGTCTGGGTTACTGAATACTACAAGGAACAGTGACAACTTGGCTTCTACTTCCCCAGAGACTTTCTATTTTTAATTATCCCACATTGGTCAATTTCCTCCAGCCTTAAGTTAAAAGACAATGATAAATCTTTAGCCGTTCCAAGACATGTACTCCACTAAGACATGTTTAAATTCATCACAGCCCACATACTCAGAAATATCAGATGTCCGTGTTTATTTTTCCCCCATCAACATAGGAACCTAATGACACTGCTAGATGAGATTAATCTACCAAGTAAAATAAAGAGAGAAACTGAATCTTGGTGGCAAGTTAGACTGTGACTCAGCCTTCAAGCTAACCATTTGACTAGCCTTTTACACTAGTGAGAGCTTCAGCTTAAAATATGTTTTATATGATATCGTGTTCCAGATATAAATGTTGTCAGTAGAGTCAGGGAACCTACAACAGTCCCCAGGAAACTGAACTTGGGAAATCAGTGTTCGTCTAAGCGCACATTTGGTTCCTCAACCCTGCGTGTGCAATTGCAGAGGCCCTCTCTGTGATCTCACTATCCTCTCTTGACTTAAGACACCACTTATCTATGAGAACGCACTGTCACGGCCAGCACAGCCTTCTTACATAAGCCTCTCTTCTTTACAAGGACAGCTACTAAAATCAACTCTATACCACTATTTAGACAAGGTTTCAAGAGGAGAATATTTTCTATCAAGTTTATAAAAGAATTCACCTGCTCCATAGTGCTAGGTTCTTGCCTGGACTTGAAAATCATGTGTGATTACAAAACATATCCCAAAGTGCCTTAAAACTTGGTATCTGAAAAAGATGTGATTCCCATGTTGTCATCTCAGAAAAGATAAAATCCAGTTCTTGTAAGTCCCCAAGTGGTCTAGAAACTAGCCATGCATGTATGAACAGGTAGTTAGTATGTCTACTGATGGCTAGGGCCAAGATTATTTATATTAAAAACTGCTGGAAAAGATTCAGGATGCTGAGTATTTCTCTAGCTCGGCCATAGAAAAAGAAAATAGCTGGCCCGAGACAACAATCCCTACACTGTAACTGCAATGTTCTTGATTGGGGAGGCTGGGAGAAGGAATAGAGACATCATCTGATGTCTTGCTGGACAGGGAGACTCAAGTCTCTTTTGGAACAAGTTGATTCCCAAGGCTACCTGGACAGTGCCTTCTACCCAATACCTGCATTCACTGCAATAATACAGTAGCAGATTGGTCCTGGATAATGGGAATGTTAAGGTAAATAGCCTGACAAACATTAAAGTGTTATTTGTGGGATACACTCCAAAAAGCTGTTACACAACAAGTCAGTCATTCGCAGTTTTCTGTAGACTGTGAAGCCCAGTCCTACCGGCACTTGGTGGGGTCCAAGAAGAGCAAGGTTTGACCTCACTCCAGGTATGCTCTTTCCAGCTTCCACCCAATTAGATGATGGGAAGGATTCCATCAGCCAGAACATATACCTAAGAGATTCTGATATAGCAAGTAAATATAATTCTTTCCAGAGCTAACTTTGCTCACTATGAATAAAGACAGAAGACTGAAGTCTACCAGGAGAGAATAGCACATTGTGAGGCTTGTTATCTCCCAAATCGAAAACTAGCTCACAGTCCAGGAGAACTTAAGAATCACATGCTGAGCATCATCCCTTCAATGTCCTGAAATTCTCATTTAAGTTTCCAAATGATCATTTCCTGTGAAGCAATCACATTTAAACAAGCTAAATGATAAAACAAATAGGCCAAATTGGGTTTCTATAGTCCCTGAATGGCTCTAAGCATTGCTTCATGTTTTGGACCTACAGTCCTTGTAAATAAAAGCAATAACTTATAAAGGATTTAGCCACCAGCATCAGAGCTTTAGGTTCTTGCCACGTGCAATCAATATTCTATTCTTTAATGTATTTACTTGCCCAAAACATTATTCATGGTTCATTCATATCACAAAAATATACATAATCTCATGCTTATCAGCACTAATTTTTAAGTTAGAAATAATTTTTGAAATGCTAGGGGGAAATGGTGAGATAGTTTTAATTGTTTTTCATTGTTTTCTATGAGTGTTTTTATCTGTGGTAAAGAAAATAAAACCAGTCATGAATAAATGAGAATCCTGCTTATACAACAGAAGAAGATTTACAGCTCTTTAAACCTATTTCATTAAATTGAAATTGGGAACAGGGCAGGAGGGAGTTCACAGAAGCTAAATTAATAAAACTGCTTCTGTAAATATCCACTGACATTTGCTCTCTTGTTTTCCATCCAACTACATTAATATGCGGCAACAGAACAGGAAAATAACTTTTGTTCATAATACACTAATAAGCCCTGAAAAAAGAGTCTATTTGGTGAGGCAAGGCTTTAACTCTTGTTCATGAAAACATTACTTCAGTGGGATAATTTTAGGGGGAAACTATAGTGATTCAAGAGACAATTTGAGCATCATCAAGTGTGATGACCTGAGTTTGGTCCCTGGGTCTCACTCCAGCAAGTTGTCCTCTGACCTCCTCACAAGTACATGTGTCATGCATGGTACATGCCTGCCCCCACCTCTCTCTCTACCCACACCCCCACATACAGATAAATGCAATGGGACTTTTATTGAAGAAAGCAGAGGTAAAATAACCAGTTGTTTTCTTGATATAAGACAAGTTACAGGTTTCAAGCTTGGATGACAGGTAAATATAAACACCACTGCATGAATCACGGAATACAGTCGAGGTAACATTAAAGACAAAGTTTTTACTTTGGGCTAGCTTGGATTTTTAGATGACTGTGGATGGTCCAAATGAAGCTACAGTGGAAAGTTAGCTTCAAGGGCTAGTAATTGTCAAATAAGCTATGGAGTTGGGGGCTACCATAACGAATAACATTGAGATATGGACTAAGCCCACAGGATCACTCAAATTTAGACAAGAGAGATGTAAAATAATGGTCAGGATGAGGAAGAAGAGGAAGAGGAGAAAGAAGAGAGAGGGAGGAAGAATAACAAGCCCTCACAGATGCCATACCTGAAGAAAGTGCTGTTAAAACGGATCTACAATAGTTCCCTGGATTCAGTAGTTACTATGTTGTTGCTACTGGCCTTAACAAGGAAAGGATTTATATTCCATTCAGGATGGTGAAGACAAAAATGGAGCCATGAGAAATGCTGAGAACTAAGAACTGAGGAGAGAAAAGCTGATCCTATGGTCCTGTGCTGGAAGTAGAGACCAGAGACCAGGATGCTACAGTACCATGTGGAAGGGTAGAATGACCAAGCGGGACTAGAGCAATAGGCCGCAGCAGCATGGTAAGGACATTGGCTTTCTCCACATCATTGATGGAATTCAGCTCTCACGCACACACTTCCCTTGTCCACACAAGTGCACGTAAATGTTTGGCAATCAAACCATCAAGAGGAAACCTTAATTCCCCCACACAGGCCTAACTCTTCACACAACACTGTAAAGGCAAGGGCAGGGGGAGGAATCACTGCCACCCAATTGCCTACACATTTCAGGTCAAGGGAGGTGGCAACTCTATACTATAGCACTGATTCCAAATCAAAACTTCCAGAATTACTTTCCCATTAAAACTCCAATCACTTAATGCAGTTGCACGTGTCTAACACACATGGGCCTCAAAAGATGCAGCCCGCATTGCATGTAGTGGAACTAAGTCTTAGACACTCAACCAGTGTCAGGAAGCTAGAGTTTGACTTAAGGTCCATGAATCTTTCCCTCCTAGTCCTGTAAGTCACTAAGCAGCTGAGCACTATATCATCCCTAGACAACACACTCATTCTATACCATGTTCCAAATCAACAGGAGTAAAGGCACTGCCCAGCGATTATGCCACTCAGGTGTCCTTCCAAATTAAGTTGTATGGCTGCATTGAATCCCACATTTCATTATCAAATACAATCCATTTAATGAAATCCACTGAAGGTTCCTCCTCCCAGAGACATCACAAGAGATAGGGATGAATGCATACTAAAATATAGACTTTCCTGCAAGGATGACTCTGCTCCTTTATACTTGGTGTTATTTTAAATCCAATTTCTATTTTCACAGTGATTCCCTCTGTTTATACCGCGTGCTGAGAAGTTATTTGTCCTTTAAAAAAAAAAAAAAAAAAAAAAAACGTTGTTTTTGAACATTCCCTAAGATGACTGGAATAGCAAAATCAGTAACGTCATCCTTTCCATGTCTGAAACATGAACTTCCTTTGTTCTCCTCTAGGTGATGATTTTCACAGATTTGGAAAGGTGATGGTTGAAATGTTTAGCAACAACAACAAAACTAGACAATGAGAGCCATTCAAGGGCATTGTAAGACCAACACTACAGGAGGCCCAAGTCACTGCTGTGTGGCAGGGTAAAGAGCGATCTGCATCTGCAGAATGGAATTGATTGAGTATCTGAATCCTCCCTCATCACTTAGTCACCAACACAGGGAAAGCAGAGCTGTATCCCTACTTCCTCTAGAGCGCTTCATTTCGCTCATGCATTTGAGAAACAAAATTAGTAAGATTATCCAAAAATCATCAGATTTTCATGGCCAGCCATTCTCACACATAGACCCAATGTCTGTCACTCCTGTTGGGATTTTTATTTTTTTTAACTCAGAAAATTAAACTTTATAGACACGAGGGGACCTGGCTAGAGGAAACCAGGCGATAATGGCTTTAGAAACTCCATTGCAGACATGGAGTTCATTCCCTTTTTCCATCAATCTCAGCCACTTCTGTCTCTCCACAGCATCAGGACACAAAGCCTGCAATTGTTTATGGTGAACCTTCCCTGGCCAACTGGCTTTCTAGTCTCGGTTCAATTTTCTGTCAAGTGCATAGCTCACATGCTCCTGTTATAACTGTCTTCCAGGGGCTTGATTCTCACTTCAGTCTTACTGCTCCCCTCCTCTCTCAATCCTCACAGTATACATAACTGTCAAGGGCATGTCCATGCCACATTCAGTCAACATGACCTTTTCAGTTATCCAGCTGCTGATACACTAATGGAAACAAAAGCAGGGAGATGCCAAGAAAGGTCATCTGACAATTATTCAGCATCCTCTGAGGAATGGATTGTGGCTATCAGTCCTGCTCCTCCAGGATGGAGAGACGTCTGCCTCATTCTCAAATGCACTACATTCAAAATTTATCAGAGGCCTGCATGACTCCAAATAAGAGATGCCAAGAACCAAGTGGGCTTGGAGACTGAGATACGATTATGTTCTTCCCCCGAGAGACCCCTGCACAGCAGGACACAGGAATTCTGACTGACCTTGGTTGATTCTTGTGTGGAGACTCACTGGAGGTTATCTTTATGGAAAATATGATATTGTGTTTCCTTTAATGTCCACAGTGATGGACATCTACCTAAATGCACACTTTGAATGGGTATATACACTACAAATGTATATCTTTGAATTGATCACTGCAGAGATTAAGCATAACAACGCAATCGGTTTTTAGCCATAACCACATAGCATAGTGCTTTATTAGGGCCTTTATCAGAAATCCATGTACTATTAGAAGCTCCTTCAAATCTCTGTATAACTGTGCTTTTATCATTCTAACTAGTGTTGTGCATTTGCTTAAAATACTTGATTTGAAATTTAAAATATTAACAAGAATGGAACATTATGAAATAAAGCTCACATCACAAATGTGCCTAACAAGAGTCCTTTTTTTTCATGTGCTAAAGAGACAAGTCACAAAACAGTCCTTTCTTCACTGTGTCTTTTCTATTGTAATTGGAATATTTACCCTCCATTATGAGAAAGCAATATTGTTTACATTACTGTCAGTTGTTTCAAATTTTAGATACAGTCTCCAGTCACTTATCTTTGAATAAGGTATATTTATAACTGAAAAGAGAATGGTCAGTATGGGTCAACACTACGGAACTTCTACCGTGGATTATCCGCGGGCTACTCAGGCTGAGTGTCAGAAACAAAGGTCATAAGAGTAAGTCGACTGCAATTAGACTAGCTTAATTGGAAATAGGAAATGTCATCAACCTTGCTTTAGAATATAAAGTGTTCATTAATAAAGTAGAACTGAAAGAATGATCAACTTCCAGGAATTTGCAGCTTCCTGTACAACATTTGATAAGAAGAAGATTCCAGATTATATGTATCACTTATAAATTCAAGGCAAAGAATAAAACATGTCATGATTAGCCTGCTGCTTGGAGAGTAGAGTTGGTGATATATGTGAATAAACATAAGGTTTTAATGTTAGAAAAAAGTCAAAGAATATTTTAAAACAAAGAATTTACTTAAAGATATTTTATAACTCTGACTTGAAGTAAAGATAATCTACTTTAGTGACATGCAAACAAACTCTTGGGTTTTTTTTTTTTTTTTTTTCGAGACAGGGTTTCTCTCTGTACCCCCAGCTGTCCTGGTACTCACTCTGTAGACCAGGCTGGCCTCGAACTCGGAAATCCGCCTGCCTCTGCCTCCCAAGTGCTGGGATTAAAGGCGTGCACCACCACCGCCCGGTGCAAACAAACTCTTATTTAAATTTATTCAACCCTTATTCAACTTGAACTTGCCTTTCTCTAGACTCAGAGAATTCTAGCTTTTCCTAATAAATCTATGTGAATCTTTAAATAGTCTGGTTTTATAAAGCCTTCCAATGTAGTATTTCCAATTTATTAAATCCTTTTTTAAAATGTTAGTTTTCTACATCACAGCTCTCTGAATCATGCAGAAAATAGCATGCCAATTCTCTTGACTCAACTACTATGTGTAAACATATTCTTATTTTTTTTCTCCTACAGTGAAAACAGAATATGTTCATTGGCATTAGTCACTAACGTGATAGAAATTCTTTGGATCAAACAGTCAACTTGACCATCAAGATGAATCTGATTACTGGTTTGAAGTTTGACACAAAGCTTCGAGAATGGCTTCAGACCATCTCACACTTTAATCCTGATTGCATTACCTCTGATTAACTGAACATCCACATCTGCTCATGGGCAGGGAACAGATAGCTGAGCTCAGAGATTGAGCATTCATTCTTGCCACAGAGACCACTTCCAGGTGAATGCTGCCTTCTCCCACTCCATAAAGGCTCCACATTTTAAGTAGAAACAAATCCACTCCCTTAGTGCAGAAAAATATGAAAGGAAACCCTTTAAAGATAGCTTTAGTTGAGAAAAACTCATAACCTATAAATGCTGAGCTGGTACAAATTACTGAAATGATGAAATCCCTTCTCCCTGAATTTGCCTGATCGGGGAATTAATAAATTTTACTCAATAGATCTCTTATTTTGTGTGACTTTAGGCCAAGCAAAGTTTTATGACTTTCAATATTCGCTTGTGAAAAATAATACAATAATTCCTAACATAATTTAAAGGGCTGCATTAAGGAAAAAAAGAGACATGCTAAATACCGTCTGATAAAATTCCCCACTAGTAGATCTGTCTCTCTTGTGAGAAAAGTCAAGTGTACTAGCAGCAAATGCTTCATCAAGACAGGTTTATTCCAGGAATGTAAGACTGACGAACATTAGGCAAATCATTAATGTAATTCAATAAAGAGGTTAAAAGAACACAAGCGAGCCAAAGAAAAAAAAGGTATCGAATAACCATAACTCCCAGACAACATCAGCTAAAACACATTTGGATTTGTTAAATCCCATCAAAACTCTCAGTAAACCTGAAAAACATGAAAACTTCTTTAACATGATCAAAATAACTTTAGAATTCTGAGAAAGCAACAACTAGTGACACGTTTCTCATTCCAATAAAAACAAAACAGGACACGGTTTACCGTTCGTTGGCTCAGAAGTTTGAATGGCTAAAGCAAAGCAGTGCATAGGACCAGGAAGTGAATTGTAAAATCAGATGTAAAATCATATTACATGGGTATAATCCCCATTGTAAAATCAGATTACACATGTGTGTAATCCTACTGTGTGGGACACAGAGAAAGGAGAACTACAAGTTCCAGGTCTTCTCTGAATTTGAGGCCAGCCTGGCCTATATAAAACTATCTCCAAGCACATGTGCACATATACATACATACACATAATGTGAGAGAAAAAGGGAGAGAGAGAGACAGAGAGACAGAGACAGAGACAGAGAGAGACAGAGAGAGAGAGAGAGAGAGAGAGAGAGAGAGAGGGAGAGAGAGAGAGGGAGAGAGAGGGAGAGAATGAGAATTTAATTGTGAACCCTCATAAAGGAGGTGAATAAAAGAAGGGACAAAGGGGAAGTCTGTTCAAATTAACACAAAATTCTAATGATAAAAGAAGAATATATGTTGTGGGATATGGAAAAGCTTATTTCACATAGAAGTTGAAAGGGGAAGGCTGAATAAATGAATGCATGCAAACATTACTAGAGACATCATAGAAACCGTAAAGGGAAAGATTAGGTTTGAGCACACAAGGAAAAAACCTTAAAACTCAGGTATGCATTGTGGAAAATATGGAATGAAGGCTCATAAATTAAAACTTGGCTGTAAGCAAATTTGGAGAGAAGAGAAAAATCTCTAAATATCGAGCTGTTTAAAAATGTGTTCAAGTATAATTCCCAGGTATACTATTTGTTCAAAAGTATTAAAAATGTGAGATGGAATGCAAATAGAAAATCTTAAGCATATTATACTGAATATAGACCGATCTAGGAGATGTGATACCGTGTTTCAAACATTAACACACAGTTACTTTAATCGACTAATATCAGGTATGAAAACCCAGTGAGACTTTAAGTAATTACATGGAAAAAATAGAAGAGAGATGAGTGCTGAGGCTTCCCTGCCACTTATGAGGTGACAGGCCCGTGCTTGAGAAAAGCTGGCAGGACCAATTATGGCACTTTAATGAGACAGCACCACATGCCTCTTTATGATTCAGAGCAAACCTAAGTACACAGCAAATGCACGTATTTACAAACCTTAAATGCATACTATGAGTGCATGTGCATATCTGTGTACCTTCATTATTTACATAAGGCACATCTGAGAGGATACATTCTCATTTATAATGGGGTTATCTCTAAGACAAAGGAAGTAAAAGTATGGGATTTATATTGTGGAAACTATCTTAAATTAGCATATATTAGCATATATTATGAGAAAACAATTCAGGATATTGCTATACTAAACATTATTTTTAAATGTTAATCCTGTAATTACCTCATTAGTTATCAGAAGGATGAACTTTATGAGGATAATTAATATCTGTACTTTTATGGCTTGAGATTTAATTAAAAATAAACTTTCAAAGCACACAAAAATTTTTAATTACACTAAAATTTTAATCAAAATACTATTTCTTAAACATGAGTGTTCTTAGGAATGGCCAATGCACTTGTAATGTACTAAGGCAAACTCTCTCAAAGGTGACAAAGCCTTGATTTATAAACTATTTTAGAACCTTTTACACCAGGACTATGGATTTCAGCTAGCCTTGATGAAAAACATGTCACAAGTGCAACTGTTTTTATAATTGCTCTGGTCAATATTTAATCAACTAAAATGACTGCATGTTATGTCACCTCTCCTAAGCCAAATTCTTTCTACCCTGAGCCCCAAGAGCAGATCTAAGTAGATAAACATTCCCAGGAGAGAAGATTAAACTGGCATTTCCTCCTGATTGTTCAAATCAATTTGATTTCTATTAAATGCACTCCACTGATGATGAGATTCAAATCTGCTGTATTAAATTAGGACTTAAATATATCTCAGGGAAATTAGGCCCAGCAAGGATGTCATCTGGACTACAGGCACTTTCATCTTCCCGAATCCTAATGATAAACTTTCAACCTTAGGCCTCAGGTGCAGAGGCCAGCCCTAGACACTCTCTGAAAGGTGGCTTCACCCTACCCAATCTAGATATTGTCATATCTATATTGTGTCAGTCAACAAGTTTGCCTGTGCATAATGTCCTCTTGAACTACAGCCCCTCCCCAAAGTCCTCAGAAAATACAGCCTAGCATATCAAAATGTTTCCAGTGTTCTAACTTACATTCCTTTATTTAACTATAGCTGTACATTGTCTAGTATAATAATAGTTCTTGATCTAAACTCAGTTCATCCCGACACACACACACACACACACACACACACACACACACAGGCACGCACACACGCACACAATTCTGTCCTTCCCTCTCAATTAACCCTCTCTCTACTGTCTGCACGTCACTATATCTACTGTGTGAAGCTGAAGGCACTCCAATCGATCTTCTGCCACTTAATGTAGTAAAAGTTAAGGAATGTCACTTAAAATAGTAAATGTTTTCCTAAATCATTTTTTTGACTGCTATTATATTAAGTCAGATGAAATATGTTCATTTACCATCAGGACGGTTACCTTTCAATTCAATGGAAAGAGTTTTCAAAACGCAACTGAGGCCTCGAGGTCCTCAGAGCTAGGTGGGCTGGGTCCCGAGCCTGGGTGCACCCCCTTGGAGACACGCTTTATGGAGCTTGAGACTCTCAGCCCAGGATCTCCAGCTCAATGAGAAGCTAGAATATGAGCTCTCCAACGTCTGGACATCTGTGGTATAGCAAAGGGACTCCCCAGGTCCCAGGGCTCTGTGAGGTGACAGCAGCTGAGGGGACTCCCCAGGTCCCAGGGCTCTGTAAGGTGGCAGCAGCTGAGGGGACTCCCCAGGTCCCAGGGCTCTGTGAGGTGACAGCAGCCAAGAAGCTGGTTCACTTTAAGAAGAGAGGTGATCGCCAGCTACACGGGTATTCAGCCAAGTTCAGAAATAGGTGATAGCCATCGAGCCACTCTGGCTCCTTGCCTGGAAGTCACAGTCCTAAGACCTGGAACTACCTTATGACGGGAAGGACTGAAATATCATTAAGTCCTTCGGTCTTTCTTCAGGGTTTCTGCCATCACCAAATTAGGACAGAGATCACTCTCTGAGGTCCTCATATCCCTGTGAGGGAGGATGTGTCTTCCCAGAATCCACCTTTGCACTGGCCCCTCTCCTGCTCTCTCCTCTCCTGGAATGCCACCGTGTCTCTGTTCCACCTTCCTGCCTTGGTTTCCTCTTCTCCACCTTAGGCTGCAGTGAGTCAGTATGTCAGGTCTTTGTAGCCACCCTGGACTGGTAACAGTTCCCAGGTGAATAAAGTTGGATGAGTTCAGCAGTAGGGTTTTTTAAAAAGTGGCCATAAAATTGACCTCATATCTCTTACATATCAAGACCAAATTTACTCATAACACTGTCACTGCTGGTACATATTCTTAAGCACTGGTTCACTAAAAATAATAATAATACTGTCAAGTGCTTCCTGGGCACCAGGGGAAGACCACAAAGCTGTAGAAAGCCTACGATAGTCATGCTTGCTCTTGGTGGTGTCCTTCAGAATTAGGTGTGTGCATCACAGCCTTTATCAGGACAGTAAGTTCACTGTGACATAGGGATCCTAATTACTAGAATGTCAGTGTTGCAGAACCCAGAGATTTTTAAAACCCAATGAGAGCTGGGGGTTTTTTGTTGGTGGTGGTTTGGTTGTTGTTTTTTATTGTTGCTATGTAACGTGTCAGTTTTGCTACAGGCCTATCCATTATCTGTGAATGGATGTGATGGTCGGAACTCATGAGAGAATGATAGTCTAATACATTCACCTCATCAGCTGGAAAGAGATCGTCTCTCCAAAGGAGTGTTAATCCTGAAGTGTAGAAATAAAGACCAGTCTCCACATAACAAATTCTTTTCTGGTTCTTAATCATAAAGGTATTCCATGGACAGCCAGCATCCCAAGCCACGCTGAGTCGATTAAATTAAACTTGTTTCAATGTAATGTTTCATCTTCTAGAGCTCATTTAAATTATCAGTGAAAAGAATATTAAAGTCATTTATTACTATAGACCTGGAAGAGAGACAAGAGAAATGAAATACTTAATGAAACCATTTATAATCTATAATCATTTTCCTAAACAACATTTCCACTAAACACTTAACAATGAAAAAAGTACAGTCATTTACAATTAGCTTGGAGATGGATCTCTAATTAATCTCTTAGAGAAAGAGGCTTGACACTTCAACATAGTTAAACTCGATTAGCAGAGCTACCAGGGAAGCTAGCAAAGAATTAAAACGGAAAGCCATAATGAATTCACTACATTTACTTAGCTTCATACTGCCATCCCGAGGTAGTTTCTTACCAATAACTTTTGTAAACTGAGAGAAAGTGACAGCTCATCCTGTCCACAAGAGTGACTGTGTCCATTACCACCTTAAGAACCTCCAAGCAAAATCACATCCCATTTATAAGTGGAAGACAAAGTACAGAGTGGCTCACATTTCTAAAACAGTTTATACCTTTCCAAGGGCTTCTATATTTGTTTCCTTGTAAAATCTCTGTAGGATTTTAAAGATGACAAATTCCTAGTCACTAGGAAACTAAATGATGTGCCACAAGCATAAAATCAGTGGCAGAACTGGTCTCCAAGCCCTCAGACTCCTATTCCTGGGTGATATTTTTTTCTACAGGTATACTGGGCCTCTGCACTTCTCATTCTAGTGCATTTGCTTACCCTTCATGGTGGCAAGGACCGTGCATGTTCCAGCTGTTCTACACCACACACTCACAACTCACACACATATACCATACAAACACACACACAAACACACATATATGCACACAGGCACACACAGAGACACACATTCATGCACACAGAGAGTGAGACACACACACAAAGATGCACATGCATACACGTACTTTCACAGAGACACACATGACATGCCTTCACATATATGTACAAACAGACACATAGAGATGCATACACAGACACACATGCATATACATACATGCACACACAAACATATATACACATGCATGCACACACAGAGAAAGACACACACAAACACACAGAGGCATATATAAAGACACACATACACACACACACATTCACATGAATATGGAATAAAAAATCTGTGCTGGCATTAATCATCTCTCTCTCTCTCTTTTTTTTTTTTTTTTTTTTTTGAGACAGGGTTTCTCTGTGTAGTCCTGGCTGTCTAGAACTCACTCTGTAGACCAGGCTGGCCTCGACCTTAGAAGTCCGCCTGCCTCTGCCTCCCAAGTGCTGGGATTAAAGGCTTGCACCACCATAATCTCCTCTTCTTAATAGCACTCTCTCACTAAGAAAAATGCTGCCTCAAAGCAAGGTATAGTATAGGACAAGTGTGTCCAAAACACTTTGGATTTGGAACTTCTTTCTATGCATATTTATAGAGCCCTAGCCACTTACTGAGAAATACTGAGGTGATAAGGCAATAATATCTGAAGTAAACATGAGAAGAGCAGGAAGTAGACATATATGCCTGCATATAAGAACTTAGATGGTGAAAGCAGAAGGGTTGGGAGTTTAAGACCAGCCTCACACATAAAAACTTGAAGGTCACCTAGACTATATGAGACTTTGTACTAAAATAATAAAAGTCTCCAAAACAATCATAAGAAAGAAAATGTAAGATATTGTAGGTAGTGAACATCCACTGGAAACCAGGGCAGAGTCCTACGGGTTTAGACAGATGACAAGACTAAGAGCATGGGAAATCCAGGCAGAAGAACATTGAGGCGACCACCCTAATGATGGCTATACAAAGACACGAGAGGAAGAAACAGCCAAGGAGAACCCACAGGCTCTTAGCACTTAGCAGGGGTGAGGAGCTTGAGAGCCACGTTAAAGAAATCTGGACTTTATTTTATGGCATTGTTAAGAAAGAAGGAAGACATTTCTTCCATTAAAAATACATATGTGCTTAGCTGTGTTTTGGAATATAAAAACTTTCAAAGAGGAGCTCACAGGGTGATTGTAGAAGAGATTGCTAAACTGGGGTGGGTGAAAGCAGCATCCACCGGGCTTATTTGATGACCTACTGATTCACTGGTGTGTACTGACAGGAAATGGAGAAGGGACTACCGTGAATGTTCCTGACCTCTCTGGTTTGAGCAGCTGAAAGACAGGAGGCACTGCTGGTAGACACACAGAAAGCTAGAGAATGTGCAGGCTTATACATGGTCCCAAGCCCTCAGAGCCCTCCAAGCCACTTTACCTTGGGGTAGACATCTGACACAATACAAATTTGTGAATTAGGAACCATCATGTTATTGCTGGTATAGGAAATCACAGATCTGGATATGAAGACTTAAAAAGAGAAGGAATAATGAGAAAAGCAGCCAGCACCAGCTTTGGGAAGGGTTGAGACTGAGTTTTGTAAGAGATAAAGTTAACAAGAGAAATAGCTAAACACAGTGAAGCAGTATGGAGAAGCTAGAAATGGATGTGGTGACAGTATGAAAAGGCAGAGCCATGCATCTAGGGAGACATGGATTAATAGAGGTTGATCATCTCATATGTGTCTGCTATTCTAAGAAAGCGAGAGCAGCTAAGATAAAGGCACAAAGGAGATAAGAGGGAGAAGAGAAGTGGTCTGGGCTTATCTAGCTTTGAGAACAGAAATTGCTCCTCTGCTCTAACAGAGGAAAGAAGGAGGTGAATATAAAGGAAGCAGGTGATAGAAACGTGGTGGTAAAGAGATGAACCTCACATCTTGTGACATCTGGTTAATCTCTCCAAATTAAGTCACTTGTTCAGAGTAGAGTTGAAGGTAGAAGAAGGCAGAGTACAGGGGAGGTCGGCCTCTGCTGTGCTTGCATGTTCCAGTCCATCCATGTCCTTCTGTTTTCCCAAGAGCCTCATCACTTCCTGATGTCAGTAGATATTTTTGATATGGAGCTAGGGAGACTCTGCCCCCTCTGGGGATCAGTGACCTGGCCCCTAGGGTGGGCATGCTCAGGCTCATCAACCAAGGTATTTGCTGCCTTTCTGTTTCTCACTGCCCCAGCCCAGTGAAATCCACTGACACCCATCCTGCTCTCTTCTAGAGGAAACTGTGAGAGGCATGGAGTGGAGCTGTGGAGAGAGAAGAGGCTCCTGAAGACCTCCTATTACCCTAGATGCAACTCAATACTCTCAGACTGAGAGATTGGGTCAATAACTTCTGCTCAAGACAATGTGAACTTGATGGCTGCCACTTTCATGCAACAGCATCCTGACATGACCATTTGGTACAATCTCTGTGAACAACAGGAGAGAGACTGTCTATAGAAAACATTGGCTGGCACTGTGGAGTCTATTTGTCATTGGTTATTGAAAATTTGTGGTGATATAAGCCTCAGAATTTCCACTTGATAAGTCGTACTTTAAATTTTTCATCATGAAATATAACTCCTAGGTTTATTAGTAGCAAAACAAAACAAAAATGTTTATATTGTTTTCTATTTTCTCAGGTTTAAGGAGATACTTAAATGTAAAAACTACAGAATAAAAAGCTGCTAGTTGCCTATGTACTTAGGTTGGCAAACAGCAAATCAAAAGATGTCCATCTTCTTTGCATGTTTGCAAATGTGATAGGGCAGGGGCTATCTGTTTAGCATCAAATGAAGAAAGAGAAGACCTCACAAATTCTATTAAATTATTTAACAGCTACAAATAGATGCAGCAAATCCATTGATGGTGACATAAATCATTTCCCGTCTTTTCTTCCAACACAATAAGCAAACACTTGCAGGAACTAAATCAGCATTCTCATGAAAGGCCAAATAACAGGGCCCATTCATGAATCGCAAAAAATGGCACATATAGAGGGTAGCAAGATGAGTCACTGACACATCAAATATTTGGAGAAGATAAATAACTACGCTGAAAGATATTACAAAAATATTGTTACCATGATTCAAATGAAAAAGTCATTTCACTGAACTGACATTTATCAAATAACCAGAGTGAAGATGAATTAGATTATCAAGATTTTCTTCAAAATCACTCTTCATCACTTGGACTACTGGGCTGGGCATGCCTTCAGACTACACAGATTCTCTAGCAAAAAAAAAAAAAAAAAAAAAGCTTTTCTATATATCCTAGCCTCTCACAAGGTGATACCTACACCTGTCTAGAAAAGAATACCAATGCAGATTCGTGAGTCCTGTGTATGTTGTTCTGACTTGCTAAACGTGCCTGCTCCATCACAGGATCAGTGTCTTTCTACTGCAGTCTGAGGATGCAGAGCCCGCTCATCTTTTGAGACAGGGTCTTTCATCACAGAGCCCAACACTGATTATCCAGACTGGATGGTCACTGTGTTCTATAGATCTGTCTCCCACACCCCCAACTCTACTCCTGTGTTAGAGTATAGGCATGCAGGACCACATCCCATGTTAAAAAATATATCTATCTTATGAAGAACTCCATACAGCATATTTTGATCCTATTCATCCCCCACGCCTCTTCTAACTGCCTCCAGGTTCATTCACTCCTCCCTATTACCCCAACTCTGTTTCATTTCATCCCAATGTATACATACCATACTCGATCACTTCAAAAACTAAATTTTTGTTGCCTCTCATTAAGCTCTTGCATTTCAAAAATCTTACTTCTTCTTTTATGAGTCTTATTTTCTGAAACTTAAGTTGTTCATGCAGATGCACAAGCACAGAACCAAGCATCCTCCTTCCCTGGACAAATAATTAGTATCCAGGGTTCTGTATGGTAAAAAGATGCATGAGGCAAACATCATAGGCCTCATGGTTTGCAGATTCCACATGAACTTCTTTTGTATATTGGTCATATGATTCATCATGCCAAGGACCTCTGCAACCCTAGATTGTCACTGTGAGATTTTTCAACTGTCCATTCGGCTTTAAAATTTCTCCTATTGCATTTTGTTGCTTTTGTAGGGTTCTGTTAGGTCTTAACACATGCAAATCTGTGCCTCTAAAATATGCTGCTGGATTCAAATCTTCCAGGTGGGTTGACTCCAGAGCAGAAATTATGTTATAATGTCTCCTGTGTGTCAGAAAAAGAAATCCACTCAGTCTATTTAACTTCTTGCCTCTGTAGTCCTAATACCAAACATCCTGCCAAAATTGTTCCAACAATTCACTCACCTGAACATAAACGAATGCTTTCTTGTATTCAAAAGCTACAGTTTCATTTAGTTTTTGCTTTAAATTGATTTGAAAAGGGAAAGTCAAGTCACAGTTAAGAACTAATACAATTACAGAATAGTTCAGTAAGACTGAAATCATGGCCTCCTTCGAGCTCAGGAAAACATCTAAGATGACAAGAAAATGACAAAAGCTTCCTCAATTTTGTAGTTGTCAACAAAATGAGCATTATTAAGTTGTAAAAAGTGGAATCCTAAAAGATTATCAAGTAAATTAAATATTTTAATTGGGACCATTTAAAAATGAAAACTATGCCATATGGAGAATAAAAACAGAAATAACCAGTGATACTTGAACTGATATGAACAATTGTATTTTGGTTTTGGTTTTGGTTTTTAAGTTGCAAACTGATGCTTTAAGCCATTAAACTTCGGGTGCAGTTAAAGAAAAAGCTCTGCTAGGAACTAAACATCACATTGTGAACAAACTTGGCTCTAAAGCAGCTTGCAGGAATGGACATTTGGCTGTGTTAATTGCTTCATTAGCAGCTAGTGGTACTGTGTATGTGACTCCGTATACAGAGGTTTCTTATCACTGGACTCCCAGAACTTATTGAACACTGATGTCCACGGCACCTGTGACTGCTGATCCGTCACACCAGTAAAAACTGGATAAGTATTTAAACAAAGGCTTGCAGGAGTCCCACTATATGATTGTTCTATAAACATTCATTTGAGCATTACTGTGGCCCAGGCACTGAGCTCGTGAGAGCCAGACCCGAGTCCAGGTCTGTGCCTCCTGAGTTTGTCTGTTCAATATCTCCATATAATACGGTATGATATGAACATTGGATTTTTATACCCCAAATGGCTTTTATGTGAGAAGAATACTTCCTTAGGTGTTTGACTTTCATGAAAAGCTAATGACAAAAATGGATGCACCTACTGAATAATAGTTTTGCTTCCTCAATATGACACCTAGACTTCTTTCTCAGACCACAGCCAAAGCTGCAAATACGGCATTAGTCATCTGCCCATGGAGAAGATGGGAATAATTTTTATCCTCCAGTAACATAGGAAACAGCTCTCAAATAGTCATTTTCTCTGTACCACATTTTTTCCCTTCTGTATCTGGGCTTACAGAATCTTGATGGAAATGATTCAGGCAAGGTGCTAACATAAATCAACGTTATCGTACTCCAACAGCCAGGGAAGCTTCCCCTGTTCAGAAGGTAAGTTACCTTGACTTTTAATGAGTTCACCTTGGATTCTCAAGTTGCCTTTAGACTGGGTTATTGTTCTGAAATTCGGCTCTTGGAGAACAGATATGATTGGATGACCACTCACCCACCCTGACATGCTTCCTTCTCCCTTGGGGTCATTTCTGCCTTTTCTTTCTCAGCGTTCCTCTGCCCTGCACTTCATCCAGAATAGATTTTATGGCATTTCCTGAGCATAACAGGTAACTTGGAGCCCCCCCAACATTCTGAATCAGCTGGGTAGGACCAAGACATAAATGATTTTTATAAGCCATCCTGATGATTGGTGGGTGACATAGGTGTCCTTTTTATCCTTTGGATGGTGTCCTTGGCCTTACAGAAGCTTTTCAGTTTCATGAGGTCCCATTTGTTAACTGTTAATCTTAGTGCCTGAGCCATTGGCGTTCTCTTCAGGAAGTTGACGCCTGTACCAAGCAGTTCAAGGCTACTTCCCACTCTCTCTTCCATTAGATTTAGTGTATCCGGTTCTATGTTGAGGATTTTGATCCACTGGGACTTGAGTTTTAAGCAGGGTGATAGATATGGATCTATTTTCATCCTTCTACGTGCAGACTGGCCCAGCTTGAGACCTATGCCTTCCGAGGATGCCTACCTCTAATACTATCAATGACATTTTGTTACACTTGCAGGTGGGAGCTTAGCATAATCATCATCAGAGAGGCTTCATTCAGCAGCTGATAGAAACTGATGCAGACACACACACACATAAACACACACACACACACAGCCAAACATTAAGTGGAGTTTGGGGGAATCCTGTGGAACTGGGGGGGGAGGGAGGATTGAAAAAGCCAGAGGGATTCAAGGACACCAGAGAACTTACAGAATCATCTAACCTAGGCCTCTAGAGTCATAGGGACTGAACTGACAACCGGAGCGCATTCATGGGATGGACCCAGGCCCTCTGCACATGTGTAACAGTTGTACAGCTGGGTCTTTATATGGAACCCCTAAAGCAGGAGTGCGGACTGTCTCTAACTCCATTGCCTGCCTTTGGATCCCTTTCCTCCTAACTGAGCCACCTCGACTAGCCTCAACAGAGGAAGATGTACCTAGTTTTACTGCAACTTGACATGCCAAGGCTGGTTGATATCCATGGGAGGCCTCCCTTTTCTGAGAAGAAGGGGAAGTGAGGTGGATGGGGGGGGGTAGGGAGTGAGAGGAGGGGAGAGGGGATCTTAGGGAGTGAGAGGGAAAGACTGGGAGAGGAGAGGAGAGGGGATCTTTATTATTGGAACCTCAGCTGCTGTGCTGTTAAGACACCATGGTGTGTCACCCTTGTCTTATGATCCCTTCCACACACACACTTCTAAACCCATGAGCATTACGTGTGTATAAGCATATAAATGTGTGGGGGGAAAAAACCTCAAAATAGAGGGAGAAAAATAACTACTCAAGGTTGCTAAGAAGCTCCTCAAAGGAACAATGGGCTTGGGATCCAGATGTGTGGCAATGCCAGCTTTCCACTGCATTAGTGTGTCCTGCACTGTGAATGGACTGGGAACTGATGGGTGACAGCACTGTCAGAATCCTTACAGACATTTTTCAGTAATGTCAGATATCTGGAGGTTCACAAGACAAGGGTGACTCTTATGTTCCTAAGCTAGCGAGATCGAGATCTACGGCACTGTCCCCCTGGTCTCATCAGTCACACATTATCATTAAAGTCTACTGAAAGTCCTTCTTAGGATAGTGTCTTCAGACCCTCTCTTTCAAATTCAGTAATAAAGAGGGCAAGGTGCAGGAATATATGTTTTTAACAAAGCATGAACTTACCCACCTCTAGGCATTCACGTATCCGGGAAATCTGAAAACACTGAAAATCAGGACACCTTGCAGTTGCAGCATTTTCTCTGTCCAATCACATTAAGGCAGTGACAGGCCTGTGATTGGACGGGAATAGAGAGGTGGAGCTAGAGTTGGAGGAAAGGTCAGAGAGCAGGAGGAGGAGGATCTTCATCATGGAGGCAGAGGATGATGACGATTCAGACCCCGTGTGGTTTTAACAACCAAGCTAAGGTTTTTACAAAATAGATTAATTGGGTCAAAACATTGTCTTTATCATTGGGTACTGAAGTTATTGTATTGGCATCTTGTAATTGTGATCTTATTATTATATAAACCTGATTAGATAATTAAGCCTTAAGAGTCATGCTTTACTAGGTACTAGGTGAATGATTGTGGGGCTGTGTAAAGCGTTGCATGTGAGAGAGATGTTGCTGCTAGCTGGGAGAAAATAACAAGAGCCCACCAGGAAATAATGTTGGTCTCTTTTCCGAGAGTTTGCAGGGTGGATTCATTTTAAATAATTCCCGAAACAGACTTGTGCAGTTTGTGTAGTTACCCCAAGATAGCAAATACTACATTCCTTTGTAGGACATGTAGTTACAAATCAGGGACACCTATACATCGAAAAGGCTCTTTCAGAATTTAATTTCAATTCCTGTAAGAAGGGGAAGGGTATGCCCAAATCAGGAAGAGGGTTTAGAGAAAATATTCTAGAGAATTCCTATCATCCCAGCGTTGTAGAGATTGGAATAATATGCAGCATTTTCAATCTTAGAGACAAGCCCAAAATCCACTCAGTGGGGTGAAACTGCTAAGTGGTCTCTTTGCATGCCAAAGAGGTCCTCCTTAGAGAAAGACTTCATCAGAGCATCTCACATAAACCTGAACTCTCTCCTACTATAACCAATCCTTGGTTTTTAGTTCACAAAATTTATCAAAAATATCATCATTGCCACTTTAAAAAGTTGGTTATGTGTAAGTAAGGCCACCTTTGAAGTTCTGAGTTGAAGCCCTTGGAGGCCTCCTTTAAGAGAGCTTAAATTTGTGGTTAGTGGACTGCAGTCGGTGTATTTGGATGAAAATGAAGGGAGCTGTCTTATATCAAAGTCCAATCGATGCCAAGCTAGAGACAATGTGTCACAGCGTTTTGGGAAGTGCATGGAGTAAAAAAGTAAGAATAATACCAACTATTGGTTTAGGGTGTTTTGGCATGTGCATTGCATATGCATGTCAGCACATGTGTGTGGGCATATGCTGATCCTGTGGGTGTACATGGAGGCCAGAGGGTACAGGTATGATGTCTTTCTCGATCACTTCTCTACGGTGCATTGTGAGACAGGGTCTCTTGTTAATCCTGAAGCCCACCCTTTCAGCTAAGCTGATTGGCCAGCGAGCCTGGGGATCTGCCTGTCTCCATCACCTCTGTCCTTCAGTGCCAGGATTACTGCAACTGTTGTCACACCAGCTTTTATGCAGGTGCTGAGGATCGGAACTAAGGTCTCATGCTTGCACAGCAAACACTTTTTACTCGCTGAGCCATCTCTCCAGCTCCACTTGTGTTCTTAATTCTACATTCATAGACAGGACTGGTGTGATAATTGATCAGCCTGAGTTCCCCACTCTCCCACACCATATTTCAGTGATGCCAACTTCATCAACGCCTCTTACACCCTTCTCAGCCTTCACTTCATTGGCAACAGCCGCTCTTCCCTAGGCTTACCCTCCTTCACTGTTGAGGGCTGCTACAGCATGGGAATGGCTAATGTCTCTTCAGAGTGTAGACAGATCACATTATACTGGAAAGTGAATTGCTACCCAAGCATCTTCTAGCATTCCAAGAGCTGTTGAAATTCCACCTGCAGGTGTAAATGTATTGGGAGTTGCTAATTTAAAAAGTGCAGGTTCTAGATAGAAATTTCACCTCACAGCCTTGATCAGTGACTTTTAGTGAGCAGTCATTCCCTTTGCATCTACTTCACTCCACACACTGCATTCGTAATGATAATTACACACGATCTTCTTCAAGAGCAGATGGAGCTGGAGTTCCGCAGCGGGACATTTCCATTGCTAATCATTACACTTGGCTGCATTGAATTTGCAGTCCTTACTTTTGTGCACCCCAAAAGTAAGCTGCTAAGAAATCTTCTATTTAAGTTCCATTGAGTTGATGAATTATTATGGTCAATAAACACTTGGTACAAATAACCACAATATCAGTTCCCTGATCTAAGACAGTTCCATTAACATCCCTGATGCTCATTTACCTCAATGGTACTTTAGAGAAAGCTGATAGGACAAAGATACTTGTCAAGTCATCTCAGGAATAAAACCTACAGCTGCTATTTTGTAGCAAAGAATTCAACATGAGTTTAAGACCAAATAACTGTGCAAACACAGAAAGCTGGGCTCCATGAGTTAATTATTTACAAAGTATTGATTTGAAATGATTTAATCAGAACATTTTAAGCAAAAGTTTTGGGAGAAGGGCTGAGAAGGAAAAGAGAGGAATCCAGTAAGCATTCAGGAGCTGGTGTCTGCCTCCTACTGTCCCCATACACTGTCTCCGTGCACACACTGACAGCAGGGTGACCTGGAGGTTCCCACTCACCCAGAACAGCTAGAGTAACTCGCCATGGAAGCAGTTTCAACACGCAGGCAAATTCATTTGCCTTAATCAAACTTACATTTTCCTTCCTGTAGGGAAAGAAGCCATTAAAGGCTTTATTCCTGTGCATTGTAAGTGTGCATGGTGGTTTCTGGTTTCTTCATTTTTAAGGAAATAAGGGTAAGAAAATGCATTTTAATTTTTCTATTTTTTTTTATTTGTTGGTTTTTTGAGATATGGCCTCCTATAGTTCAGACTGATCTCCAACTATGTAAATGAGGATGACCTTGAACTCTTCATCCTCCTCCCTCTGTTTCCTATTTCTTTTACAGGTATGAACAGCCATGCCTGGCTATTTTATAGGATTCATGTCTCCTCTATCTGTGGATACAGGGAAAGACACCCTCTGCTCATTACACTACATGGAGCCAGAGGTTGTTAGCCCAACCAACCCCAATACCCTCAAAGATTGGGTATAGTGTGGTATGACTCCACATCCCGAGTCTATGACAGCTCAACCTTCTCATGGACCACGTGTTCTCTGGAGTGCCTGCAACATGAAGGCGATCCCATGGCCTGCCACATCCTCTCCTTTGCCGAAGCTACTTCTGTGGATCTCTTAATGAAAAGGTAATGTTCAGAGCCTTTCCGCGTTTCCTTAGGGACCCACACATAAATAAACTTCAGTTTCCCTTAGGAGTTTAAGTGTGTTTGTCTGGGATGGGAGAAGCAGCTGTATTATTCTCTAATGTTCTCTCAATTTCCACCCCACCACCACCACTTCAATATGAAAACTCCATTTTTTCCCCCAGCTACATCCGTACCCATCAAGGTCTCTACACTGTCCAGAAGCAACACACTCCTTTTTCTCCCAAATGAAATAAATACCTTACCTAACTGAAGCAGAACAGATAATGCCTTTCGGACATTACAGTTTATTCTACCTCATAATCAAATTTACCATTGCTATATGGAAACTCAGCAGCTGGTTTTTCCAGAAAGAAAAGAAAACAAAGCAAACCAAACCAAACAAACAAACAAAAAACCCAAACCTTATGGCTCATACATTCCAGTACATGAAATTTGTTAATGTGTTTGATTTTTATATTTAGAAACTCTGTAACCACACACAAGTGACTCCACAAATGAGAGAACATTTGTTAGGCCATGTTGTCATGCTCACAGCCATATGCGTTCAAAGACCAGAGCTTGCTGAAGTGGGAAAGCATCACTGGCTAGTGATGGATACATTCAGAGAGGGCAGGAAGAGTACACTCCAGATCAGGGACACACTTGTCCAAAGGCAGTAAATGGTCAGGGGCTGTTAATTCCTGGGGATGGAGGGGTAGTTATTCTAATACTCAGCCAGAGCTCTGGATTTGCACTGGGGCTACAGATGATGAAACAGAATATATTCATGAGCCTCCAGAGAGGCACTCAGGCCTCTCTTATGTGAAGTTCTTAGAAATCAAAAAGAGGCGAAAAAAGAAAAAAAAACGAAAAAGAAAAAAAGAAAGCCAGACCCTGCTCTATTATTTCTATGTGCATGAATGTGTAGTGCCCTTCTTCTTCCCAGCTGTAAGAGGGTACACACTAAAACGAAATGGAGTGAAGTACTCATGTTTTAATGGTTGTACAAAAATCTAAAGAAATGGAGGATTTTTAAAACAAAGGTATGTGTTTTGATAAGTAGAACACCTACATTTTAGATTGCTGTGGGGCCCGCTCAGGGGAGTCAGAGCAACACGCTTCCATACATGGTAACTAAAATAGCTTATCATGTTTGAGACTGTAAACTACTATCTTCACAGTGTTGGTTTTGCAATACCTAGAGAGGCTAAATCGTCTGGCGCTCGCCTTGCTTGAACTTATCTCTGAAAATGTTTCTTTGGGGGTTAATTGTGACATAACATTATTTTAAGATGTCAAGGACTCCTACTTTAGAATGAGCCCTACTCCTTTGTGGAAGGAACCTTGAGAAGGCACATACTTAATTCAGGGTGCAGCTTTTTACTTGTAGGCATTATTTTATTAGAAATAAGATTTCTATATATAGAATTATAGGAAAACAATTTTAAGCAATACAGAGAGGCATAGAATAGGAAGTAAATGGAAACCGACACCCCCCTCACACACACACACACACACACACACACACACACACACACACACACACACACTACAGAGGTGACACCGCTACTGTTAGATAGAGATCACACATGTTTCCATGGAGTTATTCATGTATGCATTCTGTTCTAACAGCAACTATCCAGTGTCATGGCAGATGTATGAAATTCTATGGCTATTTCCACCCCCAAGTATTCAAGACTGTACCATAAGCATCATTCAGTGCGGATTTTTAGGCCATACAGTATCCTTTTACTGAACCATATTTTCTCATAATTTTTCAATATTTTATACAACTCTGCAGCAAGCCTAAATTATTCTCAGAATTTGGAAACATTTTTTCATCCTCTGACTCTCACACATATGTGCCTCAGTCAAGTCTTCAACACTAGATCTACTCAACCGGGGGAGCTCCTCTGCTTAAGCCTGGCTGCGAAGGAAGAAAACATCCCTCACGAATCACTGTGAGTGCTTTAAGTCAGGACAACAGGGAAAGAATCAGAGACAAGTTCGGGGAATATGTTTGTTTCCATAAATATTTTCGTAAAAGTACAGCATGTAAACAGAAAAATATGTTACTTACACAAATAGACTTTTACAAAATATACCAAATAAGCAAAAGTGGTATTTTTATTGACCTTTTGATACTGCTTTTCTCTCCTCTGTGTAATCTCGGACAGAGCATCCTTTGGCGCCTATGACATGGGTACAATGCTACGGAACTTGAAGATGTATCGATGGAAGCAAATGAAACTGTACACAGAAGCCAGTTCCTGGTAAATACACGCTAATTTCTTCAGTCTGTTCCACACTGGGATGCTCTCCTGCTCATACCCAATCAATGCCTCTTCGCCTTATCTTAGGGCATCAAGAGCCTGGAACACCTCCCTGCCCAGATTGTTCATACTGAGAACCTCTCCACTGGAAGACATAACATTTGAGGGGAAGTATAGTCATATTAAGGATCCCAATTTAGGACCACAAAGTCTGAACTAGAAAAAGACAGAGCCTCATCCCCATTAAGAAAAGTGGATGTTGAGATGATTCACAAGTTTAGTTCTTCTACATGCTGAGTACTGTCGAAATTATAATGAAATGCAAACCTCCTTGGGTTTTCACCAGGGCACCCACACATGCCAGGTGTGGGTTCAGCCAGCATCTCAATGTGTGTTATACTCTCAAGCATGAAGCTGCATTCAAACTGCCAGAATTAAAGACCGCAGACACACTGATGGAAATCGGATGTGTGATTTGCCATTGCTGCTAAAGCTGTGCAGGTGCCGAAGGTGGTACCCGGGGGTTGAGGGAGCTGCAGTACTACCCAGCCCCTCAGCCTATCTAGCAAACCTGTGAAGTCTCAATGGTTATTTGGCTACTTCTCCACGAAGACAACATTTAGTGATGGAATAAGTAGACTGTTGAGTACGAACAGTCACAAAGCAAATAACGCAAAGACATTTTTTAAAGAAACAGTACTATCACCTGTGTGCCAGACAGACGGACGGCCTGAAGCTCTTTACACCATTTCTCATTGTCTTCCACAAAAGCCCCTTGAAAGGGTTCCGTTGTCCCTCGTTTGCATGTGATACTGAGGCATAGAGGAATCAAGGGCAATCGCCTTTGTTCCCAATGAGGTTTATATACAATACATTGCACTTGCCCCTGCAGCCCACAGGATCTTTTTGAAAAGCTCAGTCACTTTGGGGTAAGAGCACCCTTGCATCATTCAGGGGAAGACAAAATTCCCAAACTGAAACACTTTCCCTCGTGAAAATCTTTGCTTCTAGAATTTTCTGTTGTTTTGTTTTGCATAACCAGGTTATTAATAGCGGGGTACCAAGCACAAAGACACAGAAGTGTTACTGAAATGATTGTGGTTGTCAGTAACAGTGTTCTCTCCATTTCTTTGGAATCACTCATTTCAAAAATTGAAAACGAGGCATCTTAATATTAACTACCTAAATCTGAAGCCAAGCAATGGTGGAAATTTCACATGGAAATTTTAATAACCCCTTTCTTTCCAAGGCCAACTGTTTCTTTCTTCTCCTGTCTGCTTGGAGCCAGCCCACCACATTTGACTTGCAGCCATGAGCCTGGAGGGGGGTGGAAGCTGTAATGAGCAGAGGCTGCCAGCATGTCAGGTCCCATTGTGTTTGTGTGACTGCAGGTCAGAGTGGTGAAGCAAGAATTAGCTTCATCCACCATCGCTGCAAATAAATGCGATTTCATGACGGCACCAGAGCTTTCCTCCATTATTAAAAAGGAAAGAAGACTGCACATATAAACGTGGCCGTACAGTCATTATCACAAGACTCGGCTTGCTCCCTGAGGTCAGCAGCTGATTTTAATTTCATGTTTTCTACAAGTAGCGAGATAAAAGGTGATATTAATGTAAATATTGGAGCAAGGAAATGCATGCCTCACCTTCTCACACTTCTCAGAGTATAATACAAATGGTTTCCTCCAACCAAATCAAATTCACTGAGGTGGGGAGGTGAAGGACAAAAGGGGATAGGAAGCTACTGAATATTGATGCATTTAAAATTCAAATGAATCAGCTATTCAATTAGCTGCAGACAAATTAGGCAAAATGTGACATTCCAAGGACATAGGGAGTTCATGTGTGTCTCTTGCATACACACACACACACACACACACACACACACACGGTTTGACCAGCAGTCCTTGAGATCTGTGAGAATCATGAGTCTATGAACTGAAGTGAATTGGTTTGCACGTGTTCACGCCCAGTCCCTACAAAACAGGAAACATTATGTTTGTAGAAGGCAAAGCAGAGAACTGGCTGTTTCTTCCCAGAACCTTCGACCTGTGCAACGTGACTGGAAAGTATCTGGGAAGAGAGTTAAGGAAGAGCTTCCTGTTTGTCTTCATTTATTAGCCTCATCCTTGCCTTCCCGACATACATTTTACATCACGAATGCCGCACAGCATGCTTTCTCTGAGTTGACAAAAAGTTTTTTGCTTTTCATCTGTGGTCAAGTCTTAATATATCTAGAAGTTTTTCCCAAAGACAGAATCATTCCTTCACCTCAGTCCACCAAGGAAGTAGACTCCAGGCTGCCACCCTCAGCTGGCCATCCTCAGCCTATCTCCACCCATGTCTCATCTTATTTCTGTTGGGTTTTCCCACTACTCTGGACTAGTAATAATAATAATAATAATAATAATAATAATAATAATAATAATAATGATAATGATAATGATAATAATAATAAGAAGAAGAACAAGAACAAGATCTCTCATATTATGTACCTAATCAAGAAGGTAGCAAATGACCAGACCTGAGGGGAAATAGTACAATGGGGCTTGAACTTTGATCTCTCAGAATCTAAGCCATCTTTTTCCAAGTCTCTACTTCTTTCTCTTGCTAATTGTTCTTCATCTACACCATTGGTTCCATCATGAGAAAGAATGTTTGATCACTTCTAAATCATACACAGAGGCTAGTCCTTCGACCCCGTGTTCCAGGCTTCTGCTAAGCCTGGGCACTAAGTAAAAGGTAAAGTCCTTCACCTTGTTCAAAGAGCCCCTGCCACCTTGAGATGTTTAATTAAACCCTTTTCTTCTCCTGGAACAAGGCCTAGAACATGAGGGAGTGATCAGCATAGCCTGACTTATCAGAGTATCTGGAAACTTCACAGGCAGGCTTTAGGGGTACAGGGAAGACCTCGATATTCAAAATAAAGCCCCATACTTTCATTCATAACTTTAACCCATTTACCAATACTTAAATGTGCATATTCAATAACATCTATAGAATACAGGAGATTTAGCCAGACACTAAGTATGTCTACAATGCTTTTATACTCATTTAAAAGGATAGTGGAGCTCCATAGAGAGAAGTTATGCTAATTTATTCCAACATTTCACTTGAAAGCTTATAGCCATGCATATAGGAAGGACTGTGGTTTTTTTCCATGTTTTTGAACATAAGTAGCCATAGCAAGGCAGGTATCATGAACTCACATCATGTGGCAGATACAGTATACTACTAAAGAGTCTCACTTTAAAACAAGTCTTAGGTTTAGATACACATATTTTACATTATGCTCTAAAACAAGTTAATGTGCATTTCTGATATAAAGATAATAATATTTGTCAATGGAAGTTTGAGGGAAAAGAACCCCAATAACATTTCTAACTCAGAAAGCTCGGGCCTCAAATTGTAAAGACCTGTTAAGAAATCAACAGAGAAGGACAGTTTCTGTAAGCGACCATTTTTTGAGTTTGAGTCTTGCTTTTCTCTTGGTATGACTGCAGCTGAGAGCTTCTCAAAAGTGGATTTGAACAGTAAGGGAGAAAGAGGGAGAGACCACTGACTAGTTGTGGAGGGGGGGGGATCGTGAAAAGGGAGGCCAGGGCCACAAAACAGGCTTTTGCAGACTTCGTTCTTGTAGACAGAAGGAAGGAAGGAATTTTTGTTAGGCTGGAAAAGATGATTCTCCCTCTCCTTTGCACAATCCTTGTCGTATGGGAACTAGGTGCTTCAGAAGGTACCCTGCCTTCCTAAAATGTAAACTATCCAATGCCAGATAGAATATTCATTGTTTCTTATTTCAGTTTAATAACATAAGAAGAGTGGTCAATCCAGGGCCCGCACCCTGGCTCTTTCCAGCCACCCTTTCAGCCTATCTCCATTTCCCTGTGTCATCTATGAACGAATAGAAACATATCTATCAGGGATACCCAAATGACCATTCTAGGCTAGGTCAGATCAGTGTCACATCCAAACCTCATCGGAGAAGATTCTTCTTGTCCTAGATGGAAATTAACACAAAGACAGTGTGCAGAGGAGGGGGGATTTTGGAGCATTCAGTCCTAAATGGGCTGTGTTCACCAACCACTGCCCCCAAGCAAGGCTCAGCGATCTATGTAGAAGAGGAGCAGAAACATTGTAAGAGCCAAGGGTGGTGGATGGATGAGGAAACTGTCTTCCTAATGCACATGGACTCACGGCACAGCTTCAAACTAGAAGGGGCTCTAGCACTAAAAGGAGGAAGTAGACATCTGGTACCCCAAACAAAAAGATATCTGCAATTGATGCTCCATGGCCAATAGAAAAATCAGTCTTTTTCAATGTCATGTCACTGGGTAGCAACCGCACTCCAGGGCAGGTACCATGCCCAGGAAGACTTGGCCAACACAAAAGGAACTCCTTGGGTTTTGCTTGACTTTTTTTTTTTTTTTTTTGCATTTTGTTTTGTTTTTGTCATTTTTTTTTTGTCTTATTGGTCTTTTGCTTTGATTTTGATTTCAGTGGGGTTTTTTTGTGTTCCATTTGAGAGAGAGTGAGAGAGAGTACATAAAGCTCTGTGGATAGCGACAATCTGGGAGGAGTTGGGGGAGGGGAAACGATCAAAATATATGATTATATTTGAAAAAATAAATAAAAATTTTAAAATGGTGACATATATAACTGAGAAATTCACATCTGTAGTAATTTCAAGCCTATAACAATCTATGTTGTCACTATACGAGGAAGCTGTTAAAGGTTTTTAAGAAACTATACTATTTCTATGAATTTTCTATTAATATAAAATTACAGAAATATAAAAATTTATTTTGAAACTGTGCTGCATATTTCAAGTCCAGTTATAACCTGGTACTTTTTTTTTAAGAAATGAGGAACCCCTCTTTGTTCATGTTTGCCTTTTTCAGTCTTCTCTCTGATGGCTTTTGTTCTCTTTGTAACCTTATCATCTCCAGCCCTTTAATTTGATTTCATTTTTGTAGACAAGCCAGGAAAATCTAGCAATTTGAACTTGAAAGAGACAGAATTGACTCAGCTTAATTTCAATTTTATACACTGTAGTTGAATTGTACTAAAATGTTTCCCCTTCAAATAATGATACTGCATAGCATTTTCAAATTTTTTTTTTATAGAAAGCCAATTTCTAAACATCAGAAACTGCTCACAAGGTGTCAAAATGGTGACAAACTGCCTAATCCAGGATCATAAAAGCCTCTGAAGAGATCTTTGCCAGGTGTTCTCACATGAGATTCAACGAAGGAGGAATTAGCAAGAACAGACAAGAAAAAAAAAAAACAACAGACAAGAAAAAAAAATGTATAAGGAGATGGATACTTTTAGGTGGTAAGGAACTAGAAAAAAAATTTTCAATTTGAATAATATTATCATCAATGAAACTAATCAGCTAAATAAAACTGTACATCTTGAAGGCTGTCCTAAAGGAAGACTGTGAGGCACATTTTAAAATCCCTCCTCTTCCACAATGTTATAGGTCCAGCTCTGAACTGCAAGCGTTACACTGGTTGTATCTTTTCCTTTGTTCTTAGTTGACATAAGATAATTGTACATATGTATGTGATGTGGTGTGTATCTTGAATCATGTACATACTGTGTAACAATCAAATTACAGCATTTTAGCATAGCGGTCCTCTCACTCCCAGATCACTTT
>NW_022196896.1:81958684-81995749 GCF_008632895.1 Mastomys coucha | reverse complement strand
TTTGTGGCAGCAAAACTCAAAATCCTCTCTCCTGTCTGGAAATAGCTGGCACAATGTTATTTACTGTAGCCACCATAAAATGTAACACGACTCCAGAGCTCATTCTCCAGGCTAAACAGTTTGGTACACATAGAGAAACCTCTTTCTACTGCCTCCTACTTTGATTGTTCTCAGTGAGCCCCAAAAGATACCTTTACTACATCAAAGAGAAGACAAATTTCATTCTTTTCTCTTTTCCTACCTACTCTTCCCCATCACCTCCCTTCCTGAAACAGACGCAAGCATCCTCAAATGTCTATCAATCATGTTATTATAATATTATCATATGATACTGTAGAATGATTTTCTTGTAATGTTGATTTTCCCCAAGTCTTCTTTTTCCTAATCTCATCTACAATTCTTTACATCTAGTAATGAGGGGGAAGAGGGGGACAGGACTTACACCTGCCCTGAAGATCATTTCCTGCTCCAATCTGGCTGTGAGTTAAAACTCTCGCTGCATCAGACTGAGCACAGGTCCCAAGACCGTGCCTCTGAACCAGGCTGCAGAGCCCCACAATCTTTGTAGTGCTCACTAAAGTTTCTCAAAGCTTTCACACAAGCACGTCCAAGAGACAGCAACACGGTGTGATAGATGGATCCGTCTGCGGTCCGTATTTCCCAGTCTTTTAGTTGGAACAAGAGAGGCTACCTTGGCAGTCTCTGCCATCTTTTGCTTCCCAGTCCATTAATACTGGCACAGTCCCACTGGTTTTATTGTTGGGTGGGAGGTATCATCTATTAACACTATGGAAGTGAAGGACAGTGTGCCTACCACACGGCAGTAAGCTGGAGGTGCCAAGCTTTACTCAAACGCTGTGAAAAAGAGCTATTATTTGAGGAAGTCCTAATGAGCTGGATACTACCGGGCCTCTCTCTCAGCACCTGCTGCTTCTGCAGATTCTGCCAGCTCCATTATCACCCTTGGGGTGCAGAGCACCCCATCCCACTCAGGAGACTGTGATGAAACTGCACTGAATGTACTCTGTCAGCCATTCACTGTCACGAAAAAGCAGCTCTCACAAAAGTCCATTTAAGGACATGAGGGAAGGACGGCTATTTCTTTTCTCTTTCCCTCTGTGGCCACTCTCAGAAGGAGATCTAGACACAGCTCTACGTGCAATGCAATCGAAGGCAATTTCATTTCCTATTTACATCCTGTGTGGTGCTTTTGCCTTACTGCTTGTGTGTTTCGGCATCCCGCTAACTCCCTGCCTCTCTTCCACACCAACGCCTTAGCCACTCAACTGATAAACACAAGAAGTATAAACCACTCACTTCACCAGACCCTTTCACACAAACCATTCTAAATGCTGTGATCCAGATGTTCTGTCACCTTAAAATTCCTGTGTGGACCCTGAGTTCCCAGGCACTGACTTTGAAAAATGGGTATTTGGGAGTTGTGGAATGGTTATGAGGCCTGAAAGAATATATGGATTCCCTTAGCCATGTGAAGACAGAAATCAGTGTCTGAGGCTAAGACCCAAATCAGACACCAGGGGCGATACATAAACAAGTAACTGTGCCTGCCATCCAACAAAGCTTAGGATGGAGGCAAGAAGTAGGGGAAATGAGAGTGGGGAAATGGCAGGATAGCACAGAGGAAAGACAGAAGAAGGGAAGGAACACTGAGGATGTTCAAAAGAACCATATGGAAATCTACTCTTTAAGCGTCATAAAAAATTATGTGTGTGTGAATCTGTGTCAGTTTAATTTGAATGTTTACGTTAAATTACTCTACACAAAAGGGCAATATTTCCCAGAGGGCACAGGCTACTCAACAAAACTCTCTCAGTGCTAGGCATTGTTCTGGATGGTCTGAGAGACTCTGAAAACAATACTTAGTTCATCAGAACCTGATGAACTAAGACCATACTGATGGAGCACACACTTGATCATGATAGATAGAGAAACGAAACTGGTACCAATTTGAAGCATTCCTTGTTGGAGTTCATCATATCAGAAGGTACTTTTCAGGCTTTTGGGGGGAGCAGGGGCATCCGCAGTGTGAACAACCCAGCTGTGAGCTCTGCAGACTTCAGTTATGACTTATTTAGCAAGGAATTGGCATTGATGAAATAGTGTCATGAATGTTCTTAGGGTAATGAACAGCTTTTTAATTATACATAGACCTGTTACCCAAGAGGGAACGCATGCCCAATACTCTAAGCCTGACCAAGAACCCATGGCTGGGGAGAGCCATAGGGGAGCATCTATGACTGTTATTTTGCTAAAGGAACACAGTATCAAGCTATCTTCTAAATGCTTTTATTCTTATGTTATTCTTATGACGAGTGCATCTCTCATCCGTCATTAGGGTTTCTTTATTTAACATATGGCAATTAAAAGAGAGACAGCTGGTAAAACATTTTTGGTTTGTTTGTTTTGTTTTTGAAGAAAGTGTTTTTCTGTGTAGCTTGACTGTCCAGGAACTCCATTTGTAGACCAGGCTGGCCTTGAACTCAAGAGATCCACCTGCCTCTGCTCCCTGAGTGGTGCAATTAAAGGTGTGTGCCACCCCACAAGTGACTAGAAAGCTCAGCTTTATCTATGATATCTCTCTCGCTCCTCATCCTCACTCAAAGCTCAGAAGAAGAGAACTGGAAAGATCATAAGAGGAGTGCTGCTTCAAAACAGTGTCTTATGGGCATTATGGGGTCATTGTACCCGATAACACATAGCAGCTGTGGTTGCCTGCATTAAGACCAAGCCAATCAGAACTCATGCATGAAGAATCACAGAGTGTGTGAGGATCCTCTCCCAGCTGAGGAGCTTTTGGCAAGTGATGCTTGTTGAGAGAGGGATGATCAGTTTTCTTCAGTGATCTGGTCCATAACAGGCTGTCCATTCTTGAGTGGGTATCATTACGGAGAAGAGTAAATGGGCAATATTAATTGTATTCTGTGGGGAAGAAGGAGAAGAGGGACGGGAGTAGAAGAAGCAGTGGTGGTGGGCGGATATGGAGAAATGTGGACAGATATAGTCTAATGATCTTGCATCTCTGCATAAAATTACACACATACACACATAATGGAATGGAAGGATGAATGAAACCTGTGGTCATAGTTAACAAATCTTTTTATAGAAATACTTGTTCTTTGGGAATTTCATATGTGCACAGTAGTGTGCTAACATGTGAAAACGTGAAAAGGGAAAATTTCTTTCATATTAACATTAGCATGTATCAGCTACACATGACACTTCTACACACGTCTGTAGTGTAGTCCAATCACATGCAGCCCCTATTAAGCTCCATGTCCCCTATCCTCACCCACTTCTTCCCAACTCTATGCCTACAACCTTCCATTCACCATCTTAATTCTAATTTAGGTTAACAAAGTTTCTTTTTCCCTTACCTGATAGGAAACCCATCAGTAATTGGCTCTTGGTATGTTTAGTAGGTCAGGGGTCCTAGAGAGAATGCCTCTCAGCCTTTTACTCATGACTGCAGGGTTGCTATGTAGTTCCAGACCCTGGAACTGAGGAGGTGAAAGGCAGGCTCCAACACTTTAAGAGAACAATGACATTTCTATAATTGCTATCAGTAATCTTCAGATAAACCAGAACAAGCACATATAGATGCTCCAAAACTGAGGATGCTGGGGAAATAGGAGATTGAACCATCGTGAGAAGATTAGACTAAACACAACCAGTTGCTTGAATAGAGGAAAGAAACAGGTTACTTATCAAGCAAGGGATATATGTCCAACCTGAGTTTTCATCCCATGAATCCTACTTTGTCATCTGGTCTCTTCTGGCCCTATTCCAAAACATGCCTTGCCCAGTTCTACGTTTCCACCTTTACTCTCCCTATTTGAAAAATATCTCAATACTTCCTCTTCCTATTTCCCTTTCCTGGTTCTTTCTAGTTTATATTCAATTCATTTAATGACATTCAAGTCCAAAATGTATTCTTCCTTCACCAAACTGTTTTCACCCACTCCTCCGTCCCTGTTCAGTGTTTGCCTACAGATGGTTCCTACGGTAAGTCGGTAAGTCGTAGCCGGCCACAGAAAGCATTTATCTCTTTGTCTTTGTTTACTCTGACTTGGCTTCATCTCTCTACAGGTACTGTACTCTACATGAGACACAAGAATGCATCAGATTCCCTTTGTATGCCTCACTTCCTTATAAGCATTGAAACTATATGCTTAGTAACTTACTAACTTCAAAACCCTGTAATTGCTTAGAAAGAGCAATTTATGAAATGCTAAGTGTTAGAAAATAACTCTGTAAACAGCACATTATCTACTTATTTTGTCAAAATACTCTCCATTAGACAAGAAAATAACAATGATTACATTTGTACATCAGTAACAAGGGTAGCAAAAATAATCCATTTCCTTTGAGAAGGCTAATAAAACCAACAATGTAAAACTCAGATCAAACAGAGAAGCCACTTTCAAACCTTTTGTATCTGAGCTTCATTCTCCTAATGGATCCTTGCAAGTTTAGCAAGTGATTTAGTTCAGAGGGCCACTGAACAGTGCAGGGATTAGGAGGCCTCAGTCTAACTAACACCCCTGTCTGCCAGAGAGAGCACCTTTAGAAGGTGAGTAGGAAGATTTCAGATAGGAGCAACTAATGCGAGAGGGCCAAGTTCCTGCCTCCCCATAGGTTTTGTCCCACAAGCTCTGTGATTTCCTCATAGCACTTTCCTTGCCCAATCTATTCAGGACAGACAACGCATTCCCATAGCTGTGTGGCCCACATATCTGGATACAGTTGTTGCACCTATCAGATTCTATGTGAAACTCCAGGAGATAATTAAACACTTCAACCCTGGAGTCTCAGGCATCTCTCAATATACAATGCATGGTAACATGTTTGCCCCTGCTAGGAAACCTCCAGAAGCTCAATCACTTAGTACACAGGACCTCAGAATTGTAAGCTTTACAGTACCTCATTCTTCTGTTTTTGGAGATGAGTGCGGATTATCTTTCATGAAGTGGAAGAAACAAAAACTTTGAGAAAAAGTTCAGAGGCCTGGTTAATTATGCCACTCCAGGGAAGTGTACCACTGCTAGCCACTAGCTCTCTCTAGCATTACTCTGTTATTTACATTTTTTTAAAAGGACACAATAACAGTTCCTGGATAGATCCTGAAAGTAAGACAGTGTCACTCAGTAAGTAAAAGTGACAAATAACAGCTTCTGAGAAGTGATGACCAAGTAAGACTTCAATGCCAGTGTTCAATACAGAAACCCTAAGAGTCAGTTTTTCAGTTGAGCCAGTGTCCATCTGAGAGGATGCTCTTTGCCTGCTTCTGTTTTGCTTTCCTTGGCTCATCCTCCCTGCGTGTGCTCTCTGGTTTTTAGTGTAAAGTAAATGTGAGCAGAGGAGCTACACCCCAAAGAATGAAAGCTATAGCCACCTCAGTCTCCTATCTGGATCTCAAATATGGTTTAATATTTGAGACTCCACACAGTTTACTGCTCTGTTTGGGACACCAAGTTCATATCTCATCTCTTATCCCCTCTCCCTAACTCCAGTTTCAGTATTTGTCCTTCACAGGTGATGAGGATCCTTTATGTCGGTCCTGTAATAGCTCTTCATTTTACAATTGCGTTTTTATACGATTTATCTCATCTACCACATAACCTCATTTTTTATAGGATTCTGACCCATTCATTCAATGAAAAATGTCTTGCCCTGTGTAAACTGTATGAATATAACATAAAAAGGCTCCTGAACTGTCTACCAGAATGAAGGATAGCTGCTGCTTGACTTACAGTTGGGTCACACTAAACTCCAGTGATCTAGATCACTAACACTGAACTAACTTTCTTTGTTGACTCCAGAACAATTGAATGCAGATCCTTCAACACTCGCAGCAATTCCTCTTCTTGGGAATGAGTGACATCGTGGTCCTAAATCACATCCTTCTTCTGGGCCGCTGAGTCTCAACCTGCTTACCTTCCCAAAAGATGCAAAAAGAATTTGCCAAAATGAAGTGGTGATTTCTTTTTAAAGCATCATTCAATTATCACCATAACACAGGGGCTCTTATTACTTCAAAGCACAGTACTGTACTGGGTAGAAATATTCTTTTCATACTCATGTTTATTATGGACAGTTCTGTTCCTGTTATTTGTTAAAAAAAAAAAGACAAAAATCAAGAGAACTCCCAATTTCTCCTATAGTTCCTATTTCTCCTTTACTGAAAGGATCAAGACAATATTTGTTTGTTTGTTTGTTCCATTTGACACATGACAGAGTATTTCTTTGTTCACCATTTCCTTAAACTGTGCATCTTCTGCACAAACAGTTTTAGTTAAAACTAAGAAATAATGGTTATATTATGCATTTCAAAAGAAAAACTCATGCTCCACAGTAGAATGATTATTTTGTTTAGACAGCATATGAATGCAAAGGTTAAATAACAACTTAACCCTAACCTTAAACTGTAACCCATCTTGGAACCAAGCCTAAGAGGATCCAGATAGAAATCAAATGTTATTTGGTGTACATTCTTTCAAAACCTCTTGCTACAAAACAACACTATAATATATATACATATACTAGTAATAAATAAAATTCCTTCCTAGCCTAGCCACTAAACAAAACATAAAAGACTGGACTGAAAGAGAGGAATGTGTGAATATTCATGGTCCAGATGGAAATTAGAATTTCAACTCTCACCTTTTGTGAGAGTTGAAATATATATATTTGTGTGTGTGTGTGTGTGTGTGTGTGTGTGTGTATATATATATATATATATATATATATATATATATATATATATCCATCCCATGGATTTATAATGAAGCGGGGAAAGTAGAGGATGGCAAAGTTTCTGAAGGAAGCTGAGCCTGATTTGATGAGACATGAAGAAGATCTGCACAGAGTAACCATATATGTATTTTCCTTGATAATGCTTCCTCTTCACATATTCACTCTCTCCCCCTCCTGCCTCTCTCTGTTCTGTTCTCTCTCTTCCCCTCCCTTTCCTTCTCCCTTGCTCTCTCCTCTCTACCTCATTATCTAATATCCACAAGAACAGTGACTAGTCACTTAAACTAAAGTTCAGTCAAGGCAGAAATTGGTATATTTGTATTTTAAATACTTTATTTAAACTACATTTAGTACTTTAATACTAAAGAGTTTTAAGTATGACCTTGCTAATTAAAGTTGCTGTACTGAACCGTTATAGAATGATGATACATTCAAGTTTAATTATTATCATGATTATTTATATGTATGTGAATGTAGGTCCCCTGTGTTTGTGCCTGTGGATTACAGGTGGGAAAGTTAGATTCCCTGTAGTGGCAAGAAGTTGTGAGCCACCCAATGTGGGTGCTGGGAACTGAATTTGGGTCCTCTGGAAGAGGAATATGTGTTCCTAATGACAGAACTACCTCTCTAACCTCTCAATTTTTTATCATGAATAACTTTTTAAAAGAGATACAGAGAAATTGATTTTTACTATTCTTTATTTACAATGTACCCCTAAGTCATTGGCAGTTGTCCTGTCTCACTTATTTTAATAACACTTTTCAGCAGGCTTCCTTCTGATCCATTCCAAAGCAGTCAGCTGATTTTTTGAGGAAACAATAACTCTTTATAGTTACACTCAAAAGTCACGGGATTGTGTAATATTTAATTGGGTTACGTAATTATAATTACAAGTACAGTGGGATAAACAGGTTTTAGGGGAATCTCAATTGACTCTTTGTCAGCTCATGCAATGGCAAGCTCAGGAGAAGGGAGCCCATCACCTCAAGTTTGACTAAGGGATTGCTGGAAGGCAGACAAGCAGATGCTGCTTAAGAAAGCTCTACCACAATTTCTATAAAACATGCTACAGGCAAAACTAATTTCAAGAGTGCAATGAAAAGAATTCTGGTCAGCTGAACATGGGAAATCCAGAGGTGAACAAAACTAAGCCGATTCACTTATCACTGGATGCTAACTTCTAAAGCTAATGTGCTTGTTCCATTTCCAACACTTTGTTATCATTTCCCTAATATATTTGACCATGGACTTTTGATTTCAAGGTACCAAGATTTCAAGGTGCAACCTAGTACTTAGAAAATTCCTTATTCTGGCAATTCCATTGCTATTTTTCTACCTTTCAAAAGCTTTAATATGGATTCTGTGATTTTATGTTCAGGCTTGAACTCTGGGGGTAGGTAGGTTCCCCTAATCAATACTGTGCACAGTAGTTTATTTATGTAAGTATTTTATTAGAAAGGCAATACTTTAGATGCAACAACTGTATGTACTTTGTATCTGTGTTTTTATTAGTGTGTAGGCTTTAGAAATGGATATTAGAAATGGATTTTTCAACTAGGAAAACCAGTGCCTTATTAATGTGAAGAATCTAGAAATGGACTGTCATGAGTAAAATTAAAAATAGTGAATATGTAGAGTTATAAAAATATTTTAGAATTACCCTTTGCCATGGGTAAATGAAGAATAAGGATTCAGAATGACAGTCCCTATATATATGGGCCTAAGGCTTGTTTTCCAGGTAGTCCTGTATTGATTGACTCATTGTATTAAGATGTGGGGTTTCCTGGTGTCTGCCTTGAGACTTAAATCATCAAAACTCTTGGAATGTTGGTGAGTCTGCCCTGGAGGAATTTTATGCAAGGTACTGGAACTGGGCATCCTAACAATTGGTATAGCAAGCAGCGTAAACTCATTTTACTTGTGTTTACTTAATACCTATCTCTGTGTTTTTCTGAGATTTTTCTAGCTTGATTTTCATTACTATTGTAGTAACAAAGTTTGTGGTGATGGGTACCATTCATCCCAAGTCTAATCTGAATTACAAATGAAGGAAAAGCAACAAAACCAGTAAACCCAAAATCAACTTTGTCCATTCTCAGTTCCCATCTCCAAAGGCTGTGTGAGCTGCAGATCGACCCCATGGTAAAGGAGATGTCAGAAGCCTTATTTGACACCAGGCTCCCTCTTATCCGCTTCATAAGCAGATACTTTCTACTTAGCTACCCATAGTTTACCAACATTGTGTTTGAAATTATGTTTGCTGGGAAGGAAGGATGCTTCCAAGGAACATTTCTAGTATCCTCTTCATACTCCACAGAAAAATAGACTGTTCCCTTAGAAAGACAGAGGAATCCCATTAGATGAGTTAAGATTTCCCAGTAATGGGAAAGGCAGGTAGGTAGTCCTTGGTCTTAGAAAGTAAGTAACATGACAAAGGGGAGGGGTTCAGACTAACTTAAGGACGGCTTGACTGTTGGGGATTTGATTTGTGCTGGTGTAGGAATTCTCATGTCCGCTGAGGTCCCTGCCAACAGTTGATTGTTGTGACTGGTTTATAAAGAGCCAGCAGTCAATAGCTGGGCAGAGGGAATAGAGGCAGGACTTCTGGGACTCCCAGGCAAGACACGCAGAGACAGACGAGGGATTCCACCATTGGGAGGGCTAAAGGGATGGACCACCACCATGAAGAAGCCCGAGGGAGAGCCCACTGACATGCTGGAATTGCGGTCTTGGGTAGCAGAGATGAAATAGAGATTTAGCAAGTATTAACTCAAGAATATCAGAGGGGAGTATGTTAGCCACGTGGAGGTTCAGGAGTGGCCTAGCAATTGAGATAGTCAAAGGCATTACAATAGAAAGGCAGTGTAGTGTGTGTGTGTGTGTGTGTGTGTGTGTGTGTGTGTGTGTGTTTCCTTCCGAGAGATCCAGAGTACCTGGGACAGGCTGCAGTGGAGCACACAACCACCCACTGGGATTTAAATATTTACTGCTAAGCTTGATCAAGAGAATTAAGTGTGGGAAGCTAGAGAGTGAATGCCTGGGAGAGGCCGAGTCTGGAAAGGAAATCCAATGTTATAAAAGTGGAAAGAATCCACTGAGATCCCAAAATGATTTTCAATCATTCCTTCTAGAGTTATGTGCTATAATAATAAGGTCATTCTCTTTATACATTTTCATATAATCATTTATTACAGGATGGCCTCAGAGGTTCTTATTTTGCTCCAGCTGTTGAGCCACTTACATCTATGTTCAAGCCAGAATCCTTTTAGCATATTTCTGCCCTTTGGCACTTCTTTACCTTCTGGTAAAACTATTTTATCATAAACTATGCCTATCATGCCCTTTTCCTATCCTAGCATAGAAGACTTGGTTGGTTTTAAATGAAAAGAGTGTTTAGAAGCTAAGATAATGATACTGTTTATGTCTGTTGCTAACTAAGATGTTAATGCTTCTCTCAGGGTAAAGCTAGGAGATAGATGCATACATAGCAGATAAGCACACACCCATATCCACACAAGACAAAAGCCATGAGCTCACATCAATATCTCTAACTCAACCCCAGTCTCACATGTTTTCGTTCAGTCTTCTGTCTATTCATACTCAAAATTCTTTCTGCAACAATAAGGAACCAGACACTCTCAGACTATAAGAGTCAGGAGATAAAGAGAAGAGACATAAAGTATATCTTCGGGGCATGATAGAGCCTTTACAAATATGATCTCACAGTAGCTGTGGTTGCCTGCACTAGGCCTGTACAAGATGGGCCAAACCTGTCAATGGTATGTGACTGACCAATCATGGGTCAGGCAGGGATGGGCTCAGGGGGCTCTCCCCATCCCTGCTAAACTAATGGCAACTGATTCTGGAGGAGAGAGAGTTGCTTTTTCACTAGTGTACCAAATGGTGCACTCACCAGGATCCAATGGACAGTTCCAAACCCGTGCCCAACAGACTGCCGCAGTCAAAAATCAGAAGGCCATGAAACAAAAGGTATGAATGTGAGAAAGGCACTTGTTGGGAGAAGTGGGGCTAACAGGTATGAGAGAGAAATAAAAGGGAGTAAAGGTGAGAGAAAAATAATTCAGCAATTCATGTATGGTATTGCAAAATATTAAGCAAAGAAAGAAAAACACCAAATTCTTATTGTCTGTAATAAATGTGATTTTTTTTTCTATAGCCTCAAAGCATCTCCCCATAAGACAGTTACTAACTACACAGGAAAACAGTAACCGTAACTACACTCTAGAAATGTGGTACATTATTCACTAACTCAATGAGAGCACATCCTAGCACCACCAGACATCACTGTGACCTGCTGTGAGACGCTAAAAATAAGACACATCTCTCTGGTAGTCATTCTTGCCAAAAAAATATATAATCTAAATCTAATCATCAGGAAACATCAGACAAACCCAAAATAACTATCCTGTACACTTCAAAAATGTCAAGGTTACGGAAAACAAAGAGAACACCAAAGAACTGCTTCAAATTAAATAGAGACTAATAGACAACAAAACGCAAGCTGCTCTGCAGGGGTGACCAATGCCAAGTCAGCTCATTCTGTACAAGACGCCAAAGACACAAGTGGTAACATCTGAATAAGCTGATTTTATTGTTGCTATTAACTTTGATCACTAAATCATAGTTGTTATAAGAGAATGCTCCCGTGTCCCAAAATATACACTGAATTATAAAGAAATGCTGAGTTTGTAACTTTTGTATATTTCTGGCGTGTGTGCGCGTGTGTGTGCACGTGGGGGAGGGCGCGGGGACAGAACCTACACACACTGTACAAGGCAGGAGAGTGGACCTGCAGGAACTTCTGATCCACAGCCAGAGAAGAATGCGGAGACAGGTGAGAACAGAAACCAGACACTCTCTAGACACTCTAAGAGTCAGGAGATGCAAAGAAGAGACATGAACTATATCTCCGGGGCATGATAGAGCCTTTGTAAATAATGATCTCCAGCTAGCCGGGGAGAAAGGGGACTGAGGCTCCCAGGAGGAACTGCAGTAGAACTGTCACGTAGGAGAACTAGGGAATTTATGGGATGTATCCAGCCTACGAGGAAATCCGTGGTTCCCAAAGCTGCGTGAAGTTAGGCAGACAGGCTCAGGAAAGACTCGTGGTCGCTGGCAGCCTGGGCTTAAGCGTTGGTCTGGCTTAGCTCTGCAATGTCTCCTTGTTCTGACTGCTCAGCCCCAGCATGGACTGCTATTTTGAAGGCTGTGGGGCCTGTTTCCCGGCTGGTAGAAGGTGGCTCCTAGGGGCATGACTCGAAGGTCATACGTACCCCTTGTTCCTGTCTACCACTCTGTGTTTCCTATCGGCCACTACGTGAATAACATACTGACTTTACTTCTTTCCCTTCCACGATGAACTAAGGCCCGCTGAAACTGGGAGCGCAAGCAAACCTTTCTCCCTTATTTCTGCACGGTATTTTGATTTGCAGCAGCACAAAAGTTAATGTAAGACTGCTTCTTCAACAACACATAGGGTGTGAGAACGTGGCTTGTGGGCACGTGGGACAGAAATACAGATGCTGTCTCCTGTGGTCTAACACTATGCTGACCTGCTCCCCCCGGTCAGTAATTCTGTCCCACCTGACATTGCTATAGCCCCATCTTCACAGACCATTCTGAAGCAGCTCCTCCAGAAAAAGAGGAATTCTTTGGGAAAGGAATCTTCTCCTGAGAGAGGGAATTGGCCTCTGGGAGGAGAACCTGCCTTCGCCAGGTCATTTCATCTGACTGGATTTAATTATGATAAGACCTCAAAGAAAGGTTAACTTAGCTCCTGGTATTTTCCTGTGTTAAATGCCCAGAGCAGCTCCCAACCCTTCTTTGATTGTATTTTATCTTTGAAATTCTGATTCTGAATTTGTCTTCCCTATGATAATTCTTTTGTTGTCTGTGTACAAAAAGACTCTAATTTTACCTCTCTCACAAAACTAATTTGCAACTTGGCGTGGACACTAAAAGGAAATGGAACATCACCTGAAGGCCCTATTTGGCTTTCTAAAATTTGGGGAAACTCCATTTCCAGTTCTTTCAATAGATGCAGCAAAGTGAATTCCTGATCTCCTACTGTGATAATTTAGGTCCAAGAGGAGCAGTGAGTTACCACACATTCTTACCTTGTTGTCTACACAATGATGATGAAGATGCTAAATAACATGTTAGATTGTACAAACTCTTTAAAGTTGCTCTATATTTGACTAAAGTAAAGGGGCTTTCAAATAAAACACCATTGACAAAAGTCATTTCCGTCTCAAGATCCTGTTATCTCTATATGTGTGAGTGTAGGATTCAGGTACACACTAGATTCAGTTCCCAAACCAGGACATGCATCTACACACTAGACTAGGGAGCTCACCAACCCAAAAAGTACTGTTAATCAACCAGGATTTGGTTGGCTTTCTTAGCCAACTATTTTTTTAAGTAGTGGCAATATTATCTGACTATTCCTCTGTACACTTCTTTTGCCTTTCTGAAAGCAAGAGTCAGACGCAATCTTACTGTGTCTTCCCAGGCAATCTCCTGCCCCAGACACAAGGAAATTTTAATTAAAATGGTGATTGATTAGCACAGTAATTGGAAGGAAGCTTGAAAATCTTCTCTTTCATTCTGAGCCTTCTTTGGAAGTGTTAATGCCAATGTCTGCCTAGCACAGCAATATCTCAGAGAAAAATGTCCAAATATTTAAAGGCTGACTTCTTTTGGTTTTTGATTTTTGGAAAAAAGAAAATAAATTGATGGGTTTTCAGTCTGTTAGCACACAAGCAAATTTTGTTCTTAGAAAATGATTGGTTTTGCTTTTTGTTGGTTTTTTTTCTTGTGTGGGGTGGGAGTATGTGTATGATAAATCTGTCATAGAGACCAAAAAGCAATGTCCCTGATTAACTCTTCCTTTTATTCCAAGGACAGGGTCAGTATTTTCTCTCTGCCTAAACATATATACTGAAATATGCTTTCCATGAACTGATTATAGCTTTTTTCTACTTGCCAACAAATGGAAACCAGCCTCGTCCTCAGGCAAACCTTCCTTGGCAAGGCAACGAGAACTGTTCCCTCAAGTTATTTTTGATACTATCATTATCTTCCATTTTGAAATTACCATCCAAATATTTAGAGGTACAAGTGTTATAGAAACACATAATATTTGGTTGCTTCTAGTACAAGGAATTATTGAGAGTCTATGAGATGAATATAGGTCTTTAAGATCAAGACATATATGGACTAATGAAAACACAAGATATGATGTGAAGAAATATAATAGAACCAGGGAGGTATGTGTTGTATGTCCCTGTCTGACAGCTATGAAGGGATGCATGTGATGTGCAGTCCCTGACTGGTGTGAAGAAATGTATGTGATGTGTAGTCCCTGTCTGACAAGTGTGAAGGGATGTATGGGATGTGCAGTCCCTGTCTGACAAGTGTGATGGGATGCATGTGATGTGCAGTCCCTGTCTGACAGGTGTGAAGGGATGCATGTGATGTGTAGTCTTTGTCTGACAGGTGTGAAGGGAAGTATGGGATGTGCAGTCCCTGTCTGACAGGTGTGAAGGGAAGTATGTGATGTGCAGTCCCTGTCTGACAGGTGTGAAGGCCTGAATCTGATCCCAGTAGGAAGGGAGAGAAGGAAGAAATGACTATACCACTCAATGGGTTAGTTCATATAATTATAAAGCTACAACTTCCCTTTAATGTTGCTAATATTTCTAAAAAAATAAAAGGTCAACATTGTCTTTAAAAAACAGCTGATTAGCTGGGTGTGGTAGTGCACACCTTTAATCCCAGCAATTGGGAAGCAGAGACAGGAAGATCTCTGTGAGTTTGTGGCCAGCCTGGTCTACCCTGAGTCCAGGACAGCTAGGGTGGTTACAGTGAGAAACCCTGTCTCAAACAAAGAAACACACTGATTATAATACTGAAGTGCTGCTTCAAACTGAAATTCTCACTTCTTCAAGCATTCAAAACCTGAACCCCAGATGAGGCAATCCCAAAATCACTATGCCGATTCATCATGAAGAAAATGATATTCTTCCAAATCAAGTAATGAAGAAACCATGAAAAGTAGAAGATACTTATAACCACATCACCCAAACAACTCAGGTTGAGGAATGAGCTTACATGCTTTTAAGATTGTATTTGGAAACTGACATTTTCATTAAGTTTACCAAATTTTCACCATTGAGTAAAACCTAAAAAGAAACAATACCCCATGCTTCCACATGGAAAATAGAAAAACTGACTAGCTTAGTTACTCCATGACAATGAGTAGAAACCATGTTGTTTAGAATTCTGCTTCTCTCTTACATTAACTATGTTAACCTGCCCACCTCCCCAAAAACTGGCCAAGTTCAGTAAACTGAAGTTGTCTTAGTCTCAAACAGTAAGACAGCACTTCCCGCATCGAGCTTTTAAGACAACTCTGCAGTACAAAGTAGATGCATGGCAAGAAGCACTCGGCGTTCAGCAAATGGTATTGGTGGCACTAATACCACAGTAGTATAGCTTGTAGATGATGAAAATATGTACAAAGTCAGTAACCACATGAAGTCCATTCAAAGAGGGAATGGCTATTAAAAACCCATGGCTACTTTCTCTGCTTTCTAAACTTCATCTTCCTTCTCCAAAATTGAAGAAAACCTTTTACTTATTGGTAATTTGGGATGTGAAAGTGTGCGGTGGCAGAATGTTGTCAGTCTGTGTGTTAATTTCCATCCACTACAAGGGGAAGCTTCCCTGGTGAAGGCAATGCACTGATCTATGGCTGTAGGGATGTCATTAGGCGTCACCTCATTTCATGTTCATTTGGCAGAATAATAGTCATAGATTTTCCCCTAGGGGCCATGAACTGGTCAATATGCACAGAATAAAAAAAGTTTGAAATGCTCAGACCTAAATGGGATGTCTATAGCGTACCATTCCCCTCAAGGCTCAGAGGTCTGTGTGGAAGGGTGCACAGAAAGACTGTAAGAGCCAGAGGTGGTGGATGGCTCAAGGAAATGCACTTTTCTTGGCACAGTAGGGCAGATGCACATATGCATGCATAGTGATCCTGATAGCACACACAAGACCTGCATGAGCTCCAGAAACTCTGTCAGAAAGAATTGGAGGTGGACAGGACCCAAGGAGCTATTGACATTTGATTGCTGCTGGGTGAAGGAAATCCATTTTCTTCAATAGAGGAAAGAAATGCCACACTCCAGGGCAGCTCCTGTGCCCAGGAGCAGTCAGCCAGCACAAGCTGAACTTCACTGATCTCTTTTTAAGAGAGAGAGAGAGAGAAGTTGGATGGATATAGAAGAGGGGGACGCTCTGGGAGGAACCAGGTAAGGGGAATGAATATGATCAAGATATGTTGTATAAAACTCTGAAAAATAAATAAAAACATATAAAAAGCAGCCACCACCTCTCCCCCCATACACATTCCTTGCTTATAGTTTGGCAACAGCAAGGAAAAGGGAGCACGGGTAGAAGGACTCCGCCTCTCCATCAGTGCCTCAGAAGCTCCACCAGCCTGCACTTGAGCTGGTGGTTTCAAGCTCAGCTTTAAGCTATAACATAACACTGTCATTTGTCTAATTGCTTTTCCTGTGCTCTGGTAATTCCTCAGAGGTAGATTAACAGTACACAAAACCTCCTGTCACTGCATCAAGTTAGACTCAAACAATGCAAATCTCATTCCCACTATAGGAAAAATACAACTTCTAATAATGAGGCCGAAGAAAGTGTCTAGTTATAAATAAGTGCTACAGTGGATGCCCACATCATGAGCCCATGAGCAGCTCAATAAGGACTCACTAGTGATTTAAAAAAAAAAAAAAAGACACAAAGGATAAATGGAAGCTGAGTAATAGATCCTTCCCATAGATATATGGGAAGGAGTGAGGAGTATGTCTGAAATACACTATATACATGAATGAATTTCTCTAAGAATTAACAAAAAATATCATGTTACAATATTGTAGTACAACCAATTTAATTTTATGCCCAACTAGCTCACAAATAAATTAGACTCAGACTTTGATTATTTTATTTGACCTTGAAAATTACTGGGAGTAACCCCTGGCCTGGCTACCTACCCAGCAGTGTACCCCAAATACTTGCTGTTTCTCCTGGCCAAGTGCTCATTGTCCATCTCACCTTGTGGTGGTTTCTTCTTCTCTCCTTGTTCTTCCTCCTTTTCCTCCTGTGCGCTCTCTCTCTCTCTCTCTCTCTCTCTCTCTCTCTCTCTCTCTCTCTCTCTCTCTCTCATTCTTTCTCTCTCTCTCTCCTCCACCCCCAACTAGATAACTCAAAGGCTCAGCTACCTCTAATCCCTTCAGTAATTTGCTATAGCCAGTTTTATTCACCAATAGTTTTAAATTAAGGAACAAGGTTTGTACAACCAAAGCCTGACAATGTGAGAAGTCACTTATAGGCCTATACCTTCAGATACAGAATTTAGCATTATAATACATAGCAACAGACCAAACCTCAACCTAATATTTTTAAGTAAGTAAATTATACTTCCATATACAAAGTATGGTTTTAATTTTTAAGTGTTTTCAAGATGACATTAAAAATTTCTTATGTCATTCTGTGACCTGGTTAGTATTATTATCACACTTGACACAACCTAAGGTCACCTGAGAAGAAGAAACCTCAATAGAAAACTTGCCTCCATCAGACCTGTGTCCAAGCCTGTAGGTCATGTGGCCATGTCCATGGGAGGCTGTGTTGACTGGCAAGGGCTGTAGGAATGTCTAGCCCACCGGATGTGGTATGATTTCCAGCAGGTGGGGATGGTCTATAAAAGAAAGGTAGCTGAGCAAGCCAGAGAGCAAGGCAGTAAGGAACATCACTCCATAGTTTCTGCTTGAGCTCCCCTCCCCTAACACTCCTAAATAATGTACTATAATGTGGACATGGAAGCTGAAATAAAATCACTCTCCTCCTCAAGTGTTTTTATTTGTTTGTTTGTTTGTTTGTTTGGGGGGATTATGGTGTTTATCATAACAACAGAAGAGCAAACTAAAACACTCTCCAAAGCAGTTATGTTTACTGAATTTGGTATGGCAGAAAAATAAATAAACCTCACACTCAAGTTTGGATGTAAATATGGCTAGAAGCAAGCAATGAGGCATTCCGAGATGAATTAGGTGATAGAGGCACCTAGAAGCCTTAGCACCTACCGCCTCCCAGGAGAAAGTCTTTCTAAAGATGAATTACTCTTTGCCTCGGCATTAGAAATTTCTGGAAGATCATGAGCCCACTGCGAATAATGAAGTCATCCTTATCACTCTTTCCTTGATGAGCTATTCATATACCAACTGAAGTACTGTCATCCATTTGTGTGTTTGTTCATTTACTCAGCATATCTGAATGCATTATATTCAATTAGAATGTTTAGGAATCAGGATGTGTTTGTTTGAAGTCTCTTCTCTTTAAACTTAAAATGTATGTTCTGTAAAGGGCAAGAAGAAAAGAAGCCGAAACTAAAACATATTAGGTACGCTTGCTTTTATAACTGCCCTCAACCTGGAGAGCCTGGTAAGAAAGAAGGTGGTTAATTCATTTGTCTTTGGGTAGAGAAAGGTCAACAGTGACGGAGTCACAAGAAAGCTGGCATAGCAAAACCTTGATGATGTCTCTCTTCCCTTTCCATGTCAAATGAAAGATAACTAGTGTTACTATAGTCAGGAAAAAATAACTCAATAGGAATTATCAAGAAAAGGTAAATATTCCTTTTTCCTGTTTAGTTGAAAACAGAATAAATCTCCCTGTGAGGATTTTGATGTCAAGAGCCCTAACACTAAGGAGCTGCCACCTGGAACCAGAGCACATTCACTCAGGACATCCATTCAGGAAGGCAGGGGCAAGCCAACTCTCATTCCTACTGAAATTGTGCATGACCTAGAAAATGGCTGTGTTGGTTTCAATAAAAATGGCCCATGGGCTCAATACTTGGTCACTGTTGAGTGACACTATTAGGAGGTATGGCCTTGTTAGAGGAAGTGGTCACTGGAGGTGGGCTTTAAGGTCTCAAAAGTTCAAATCAGTACCATTGTTTCTTTCTGCCTCCTGTTTGTGGATCTGGATGTAGAATTCTCAGCTTCTTCTCCAGCATGTCTGTCTACAAGCTGCCATGCTTCCTGCCACGAAGATAATGGACTGAACCTCTGAACTGCAAGCCAGCCCCAATTAAATGCTATCCTTTATTAGATTTTCCTTGGCCATGGTGTTTCTTCACAGCAACAAAACAGTTACTAAGGTAATGACTTTCTCCTTAAAAGTCAAGTTGTAATGAGGCAGGGTGGTGGTAGGGGGAGTTACACTGGATATAGTAATTGGTGGTTTTCTGTTTAATGTATATCTATGCATATCCCATTTGTGAGTATAATGTCTTTTACTTTTAACTTTTGGTTTCTAATAATTTTTGCCAAAAAATTAAAAAGCTGAAAGCTCTCTTCTTTCAGCTTCTCTGAATGTTTATATTTTACATGAACCCATTAAAATTGTTAAAAATAGGCCAGTGGAAGTATAATACTATTATCTGAATCACAGGCTGAATATCATTTAGATACTTGGATTACACACAATTCTCCACTAATACTCATTTTACCCTTTTATCACTTCTAATGACTGATAAAATTGTATACACAAACATAGTATATAATGTGATGTTTAACATGTGTATGCATTTTTCAGTGACAAAACTGAACTAATTAGAATGCACAAGAATATACTTATCAATTTGTGGAGGAAACACTAAAAGCATACTATCGTGGATATTTTTAAGCATATAATATATTGCTATTAACTTAGCCATCGTGGTATTTCAAGCCTTATCCCGCTGGTCTAACTGATATTTTGTGTCCTTTGGCCAACAGCTCCCCAATTTCCCCTGGCATCATCTCCTAGTAATAAACAACTTTTCTACTATCACCTTCTCTACTTATAGATAAAACTGTAAAAAAAAAAAAAAAAAAAAAAAAAAAAAACATCATGCCACTTGTCATTCTATGCCTAGTTTCTCTCACTTAGCATAACGCCCTCTGGGTTCATCTGTGTTGTTACAAATAACAGGCTTCCCTTCTTTTTAAAAGCTAAATATTGTTGTACTGTGTAAACATTCCACCTTGTCAAGACTCACCCATACTCTCATGGACACTTAAATTGGTTCTGTATCTTGACTATTGTGAAAAATTTTGCCATGAATTGGGAAGCTGAAACACCCCCTTTGACATACTGATTTTTATTTCTCTTGCATATGCATTCAGTAGACTTGCTGAAGCACATAGTACATTTATCTTCAAGTTTTTAAGAAATACACATACTATTTTTGATGATGGCTTCACTAGTTTACTAGTCTCCCTCCAACACATTCTCTAAATCATTCAAAAACCACAAAATAATATAACCATTATATACAGCTTCCCCAAAATAAGCGCCATGAAAAACAGGCTTCATAAGAATCTATATAGAAAAGAGCAATCTTTATGCACTCACCTTGAGAAGTTACTTGCAGGGTATGAGTAATCTCACAATCAATGAACTTATTTAAGTAGACATTCTCCAAACGTATTTGCTAACACAACCCTCTGCTCCCAAGAGGACATGGAGGCAAATAGTGCGAAAGGCCACGGAACCAATATATGTACCACTCGGTGTCCTTTCCACAACTTCAAACAGTGTTCAGGGATTTAAAAATAAATGTCCTTTAAAAGCCTCTCAAATGACAAACTTGTGACCAAAAAGAAACAATAAATAATTCCATTGCAACATAAAATATAATTTTCAGAACAGATGGGATCATCTCCACTTCCTAAGAACTCTTAACATTTACAAAGGAACTTTCTTGGGTGATCTAGGATATGGGGAATGAAAGGCATTGCCCTGGCAGTATAGGCCACTGCTATAATGTTTTATCTTGAAAAACAATGTAAAAGCCCACCCTTCAAAGTTTGGTGCTCAGGGTGATGTTACTGGAGTGTAGTAGAACCTTCGTGCGGGCTCACTGAAGGCCTGCCTCCAAATAGGACAGTGAGATGCCAGCCCCATCCACTTCCTCCCTCTTCTGATCCCTAGTGATGAAGTCCATGCTCTCATCATACCATGCATTCCATACCATGGTCCATTGCTTTTAACACCAACAGCTCAAGACAACCCATAATGGACTAGAATCTCAAAGAAGTGGGAGCCAATACCTTTCTCCTTTCTCAGTTAACTCCAGTGTTTCATTATAGTGATAGGACCCTGTAACCACACTGAGTGAAGGAGTGTGGAATGTCACTGTTTCCCAGAACTGGGCCCTAATTGCAAGGATGACATTCATACTCAGAAAATGGGTTTTGTCTTAGGGATTAGTCTGTAGTGAGGAATTGCAGTACCAACCATAAGATAGATATGGAGCTCAGTCCATTTCCCTTCCCACATGGAAAATATTATTTACAGTCTGATATGACAAACTATCTATCTACCACTGCACAATCTAATGAATATAATATTAAACCAGAGACCATGGTCACAGCACACCTAATAAAAGGAGAGTGGTTTTTGAATCTACAATTACATGAAAAAAGAAAAGTCTAGAACAATGTGTTCGGAGTTTACATTTATATAAAACAGACTAAGGATAACCATAGCCATGAATATTCATATGCTTACTTAATATATTGGCTTATACTTTCAAAAACCCAACAAAATAAAAATATTTTTAAAAATTTTATAAAATATTCATCTACTTAATTTACATCCCGACTACAGTTTCCCCCCTTCCTTCCTCTCTTCCCAGTCCTTCCCTCCCACCTCCCCTCCCCTATCCACTTCCTCCATTTCTCTTCAGAAAAGAGAGGCCTCCCATGGTTATCAACCACCTTTGGCATATCAAGTTGCAGTAAGTCTAGGTGCATCTTCTATTGAGGATGAGACAGCCCAGAAGGAGGAAAGAGTTCAAAAGGCAGGCAACAGAGTCAGAGACAGCCCCTGCTCCCACTGTTAGGAGTCACACATGAAGACCAAGCTACACAACTGTTATATATATGCAGAGGGCCTAGGTCAGTCCCATATTAGTTGGCTGTTCAACTAATAGGAGTTATGCTATGGGTTATGCTAGGTTGCTGTCTAGCAGAATATGATTCACAATGTCAGGGGTGGGCTCCCTCTCAGGGCCTAGGTCTCCAGCTGGACTAGTCATTGGTTGGCCACTCCCATGATCGATGCTCCATCTTTACCCCTGTATATCTTGTAGGCAGGATAAGTTGTGGGTTGAAGGCTTTGTGTCTGGGTTACTGCCCCAGTCCCTCCGTTGGAAGTCTTCCTGGTTATAGAGATTTTAAAATAGAAATAGAAGGTGGACAGGAATGAATTCTCCAAATATATTCTGATGTTTAGTTTTAATTTGAACAATATCAACTTTTAGTTTATTCAAAAGAAAAATAGCTAAAACAATCCCTAAAGCAAAAATGTAAAAACCTGAAACAAATGAATCTAATTAAACAGCAACTTGAATTTAAACCCTCAAATGTTAACTGTACCTCACAGTGGAAAATAGCCTAAGGATAAATAGCTACAAAGGAGCTGGGGAATGGAGCTTAGCTAGTAAAGCATTTGCCTAGCATGTGCAAGGCCCTGGGCTCATCACCAGCACCTCTCACACACACGTGTGCATACAAACACACACACACACGTCTGCACACATACACACATGTCTACACACACACACACATGCACACATATACACATGTCTACACACATACACACAAACACACATGCACACACACACGTGTGCACACATACACACATGTCTACACACACACACACGTGCGCACGCGCACGCATGCACACACACCTTGGGCTGGAGAGACTACTCAGTTGCCAAGGCTACTTTCTGCTCTGCCAGATGATGGAGGTTCAGTTCCCAGCACCCATATTCTTAACAACTGCTTATAACTCCATAGCTACAAGATACCCAACACCCTCTCCTGGCCCTGAAGGGCATTCAAGCATATGTAGCATATACTCACACATACACGTGAAATCTTAAAAAAAAAAAAAAACCTGTATTTAGTGGTCTTATAGCTATGGTACTATCATTAGGAGTTATGTTAAAGCCACTATAAATAACACAATTAAGCTAATTAAGAAAATTCATTCATCTAGAGCATAAAAGGTATATTAATATAAACCATGTGATCTCCGTAGTAAGTGTTTAAGAAATAAAGTTCCCATGTAACAGGTAATTGAAATGTCTCAAGGCAAAGACAGACTCACACTTACTTGTCTTTAAAATGTACAGTCCACAGCACTCAGCACACATGTGAACAAATGCTCACCATTGGATATTTTCCCAGTGTGGCTCAGGGGATGCATATAAACTTGTAAAAATATGCTTTGCATTAGAATTTCTCAGAACAGAATTTAGCTTTCTGAACAACATTACTCACAATACATTAGAAACAACGTTGCCAGAAGCAAAAAGTCTTTAGACTGAAAAAAATCAATAAGCCAAATATCATTAGTGCAACTATGGAGCTAGTTCAAATATTAGGTATATTTGTAGAAGGCTAATATACCTTAGAAATCTTTTTTTTGTTTGCTTAGAAATCTTAGGATTATGCAAAGATATAGAAGTATGCCCCCCTCCAGTACTTTCATTGATTATCATGTTGAACATGCTACTTTGGCTCCTCTATATTCTATTTCACTGTGTGTGTGCGGGCACACACATGCACATGCACATGCGGGTGCATGTTGGGTATGGATTGCCCATGTGCCTACATGTGAAAGTGGAAGATCAAAGTCAGGTGACATTCCAAATGAGCCATCTAGCTGGTGTTTTGAGACAAGAATCTTTCACCTACTTGTGTGTGGTAGATGTGGCTAGGTTAACTCGCCAGAGAGCTCCTGGAAGCCACCTGTCTCCACATTCTCAATTCTGGGATTAAGGTAGTGCCTCCTGACCTTTTATGTGGGTTTGAGGCATCAGACCTCAAGCCCTCACACTGGCATAGCAAGCACTTTAGCAAGCGAGCCATCTTCTTAGCCCTGATTCCTCTCTTATGGTAGGTAATTAACAGATCCTGGAAGCAGTCCACCACAGGGTGTCACACAGCCTCTGAAGATTTAGGGACCCAAAGAGACAGCCCTGCACACAGTCAACCTAGACCTACTTCAGTACTTCCACATGAACAAATGCTCTGCTTTTTAGTACAGTTTGAAGACTAAAATAATTCTAGGCCCTTTCAAGAGGGCAGCTGTTTAAATTTGGCCAGAATCCAAGGCCAGGGTTTGAAGAGGTGAATTCGCACTGTCTTTAGGCATGGGCTAAGCAGGCATTGAACACATTGCCAGAATAGAAACATACCTTCATGTCCTCCTGGATTCCTCATTTAAAGGAAGACTGTCAATGTAAAAATTCTGAGGTTCATCAGAGTGAAGTGGAACAGAAGCACCTCTGTGAAATGGGTCTCTCCTTCAAGACTCTCACCAAAGCCTAGAAAAATAAGGCTTTCAAAAGAAACCACCCAAGAAGGGTCTGGCCCAGAGGTTTGTAAACATCGGTGCTTTCAGAGTTAAGCCTGCAGAGCCTGTGTGCCAGGCTCTGTCCCGTGGGCGAGGTGGCTATCCCATTAACTCCCACCGACTCTCCAAGAGGAATAGAGCGCAGAGGAAAGGAATCTACATGTGAATCATGGGAGTTGAACTAGCTTAGTCTGGTCAAGCAATTAAAGAGTCACAGCCTGGACCTGAATTCAGCACTACCAGTTACCACAAAGCACCACTTCAAGGCTAAGGCCACAGTCTCTGTATAGCTGCCCAGAACGTGGCCGCTGGCACAGAGCCTTTTTTAGAAAAGAGGAGACCACACAGGACCAAAGACAGAGTGGCAAAGGAAGCTCACTGTCTGTGCTTTCAAGTTGGAAGAAAGTCGTTTTCTCACACAAAACCAGTTCGCTTTTTGGGAACAGCACAAGTTGAGTGAGTCTAAGAATCTTCTACTCTTCCACCACCCTGCTCTCCTGTTAATTAGCTGCTACGACCTCGACCCTAGAAAGGAAAGACTCCATTGATCAGCCAGAACTTCAAAGGCACTGCTGCCAGCCAGAACTGCTCATCTCCTCTCCCCCAACCCCCACTATCAGAATCACTATTTTACATGATCTAAGGCGTATCAACACTCGAGGATGCTTTAGAAATCTACAAGTCAAACTGTAACATATTTACAAAAAAAAAAAAGGTATTTTTCTTAGTACTTACAATTCATCATGATTTTTAAAGGATCTGATCATGGACTTGTAAAATAAACTCAGTGAAAAACCATATGCATTTACACACACACACACATGCACACACACACACATGCATGCACACACAAGTGTGCGTACACACATTCTAAGCATCACTACCATAAAAAAGCACTTTCAGATGTACTCTAAGTTGAGGCTTCGGTGCTTTAAGCATGAGTAACAACCCATTGCAATAGGCATAATCATTGACACCCTGCTGAGTGTCGGCTATGGTTGTCACCACCATACATGCCCTCCTTGTCTTACCCAGAGTAAATATGCTTTTCCTCACTTGTTAATTTGAAATTGAGCATCTCTCCCACTAGGCATAAGTAGTTTCATTCACCATTTGTATTCAAAACAGCACCTCATCCACTTTACAAATGCCTGTTAAAAGAATAAACTATTTCTATACCAAGAAACACAGGCTGTGAGTGTTTTTGCAATAGTCCTTAGCATGACAGATGTTACGTGATAAGTAACCATATCCACTAGAATTTATTATAAAATGACAAAATTTAGGACAGAATACCCTGCTGTCTATCTGTTCAAGTGAGTATATTTATGAGATGATGTGGGAGTGGGGGTGTCAGTAAGAAACAGGTGACGTCCTCATCTGTTCTCATAACATTCCTCCCAATGACACCTCGCATGCAGCCTGCTCTTAGAATAGCTTCTAACTGCTCTGTGTGCTCTCTAGAATGAACAAGACAAATGAGACAAGTGATGGGGGAGGGAGGAAGGGAGGGAAAGAGAGAGAAAGAGACAGACAGACAGACAGACAGACAACAATTGCCAGAGAGCCAGAGACCCATAACCCCTCAAAGCCAAAGCTTCCAATTAAATCAACTAGAAGAAAATCAGTTTGATTTTAGTGGGATGAGAATCAGAGAGCACCTCCTTTGATTTTCTTCTGAACCTCTGAACAGGTGCCTGCCAAGGGTAAAGCAGACAATACGTTTGAAAGTATTTGGATAAATTGGCTCAGAGACCGTATCAGAAAACAACAAGAATAACTTTCCTGGCTAGGGCTACACGGAAGAGCATGAGGCACAAAACTCACTTTTGACAAGGGGAAGCCTGGGAGCACTTATGCTTTCAAGATTTCAAAACAGACCAGGGAAAATATCTCTGTTTCCTCTCCCCAGCCCCAAAGACCAAGGACCACAAAATAACTGCCATGGATTGCTATTTGTATTAAGTGGATAATTTACAAAGATAAACATTTGACCCAAGCCATGCATTGCTCATTTCCAACAAACTTTGCACTTGTGATAAAAGTAAGGCTTTTTATGGATGCTCTCTATGTTCTTCATCCCAGCACCAGTCACCATTCAGCAGAAGATGCTCCGCACTGTAAAAGAACATCAACAAGAGATGCGCCTATGATACAGAACCAGTGCCTACCAGACCCGCTCAAGGTGTTCCAGCATTCCTTCACAAGGAGCAGTGCATGGAACTGAAAACAAGAATCCTACCATTGTGCCCACATCACAGAAGAGGAAAATGCTGGTGTTAGGAGAAACGTGACCAAGGAAGGGCACATGGAGAGTAAACAGAGAACTCTGTACTTGAACTTAGGCAGCCTGACACTTGAACCACAACTGATCTTGTCTGAGATTGCATTTTAATTACAACATTTCTCCCTTCCATGTCTTTCCTCCAAACTTTCATACCTTCATGTATATATATATACACCCCTCCTTGCTCTCCTCCAAATTTATGGCTTCATTTTCATCAACTACTACTACTACTACTACTACTACTACTACTACTACTACTACTACTACTACTCCACACACACACACACACACACACACACACACACACACTCCTAAGTATAACCTGCTGGGTTTATACAATGTTACTTGCATGTATGCTTTCAGAGCTGATCCTTTGGCACTAGTGTGCCCTTCCCTAGGGAGGTTCACCTCTCTCCCAGCTTTACCCACTTGCCTGTAGTTCCTTGTGTAGGGTTGAGGCCTCTTCTTCCATACACACGGAATGTTCATTGGTGTCCTCCTTCAGAATTAAGCTCTTACCTAATATACCACTATAGTTACCCCCTCAGAAGTTCCATGTCTTTGAAACTTAAGTCTCTTTTCTTTCGAACTGAAAGTTGCCTGCTTCAGCTAAACAGTGCAACAGCAAGCCACAGTTTGTCCTCGGGTGCAGGCTACAATACTGCTTTCCCAGAAGTTAAAAGGCTAACAAATTATCTCTGTGAAGAACATACTGAGATGCATTTCCAGGAATGTTCTATGCTCTTTTACCTAAACTTGGAAGTACGGATGGATTGGAACAGGGAAGGAGAATTAGAAACCGATGCTACGATGCTACAGTCAGGAGAAAAGCAGAGTCCGGGGCCTTACAGTCTCACACGCTCACCTGACCACATATCACACAAGAGAAGTGAGAACTACTTACACTAAAAAGTAATAACCTACCATTCCAAATTCCCACATGTACATACTGGGAAGAAAAAGTTTAGTGTTCATGTAAAATAGTGTTTTAATTTGCTCCAGCTATATAAAGATGATAAGGTAAACTCTCTGTGTGCTTCATACCCAGCTGTGCTATTCACTACCACTGAACAATGATGAATCTCACACATGTTCCCACAGCTTCTCTACCTATTTATCTATAGGTCTAATCATCACTCATATTCACCTTAACTGGAGACCATCTGTGGAAGGCTTGCCGAGATTTTCTAAGACTTTCAATTAAGCTGTTGCTGACTGACATAGCAAGTCAATTCCCAGCACAGGTCTAGTGAGCATGCTACAGAGATCAGACTTGGTTAGAGTCTTGTAGGAAGACCTGCCCAAAAAGTGAACCCCAGATGGCAGTTAAGGGGATTCCTCTATGAAGTAAACCTTGAGAGAGAGAAAAAGCCATCTTGATAAAGTGACCACAACCATAAGACATCGTCACAGAACTGACCGTCATAGCACGGTCCTCAGTAAGAGCAGGAGTGGAGGTAGAAGGATGGCAGAATAGAATGCCCACAGTGTCTTTACATGACAAACAGGGCAAATCTGTCAGTGAGAAATCCAGAAACCAGATAAAAGATTCTTGTACCTCAGGGAATCAGCCAAGCCAAGCATATCAAAGCCCACTGTAAAAATGCAAACATGAAAACTAATTATAAATGTGTGATATAAAAGAAGGCCACATGTGCCATCCATTACATAATATAGAAGGGAACAAAGATGTCAAGGAATAGTTTATATGTGTTATTATAGTTGTTACCAGTTTTAAATTATCATAAGAATTTCATAGTTATGATTTAGTATCTTTAATGAAGTTTCAATGAAGATATTTATAGACTTATACATAAAAGAAACAGTATAATGGGAGCCAACACCTGTAATGACATGAAAAGTAATGGGATGCAAAGGAAGATGGACAGACAAGGACCACCCCCCAAAAAAAATCTGTAAGGAGACAGAAAACCATAATAGGCAACAGGAATTTCTCTTCGTCTGGGTAACAGCCTTAAACAAAATGGATTAAAGATTATTACTGAAGGATCAAGGAAAACACAAAACCTAACTATGTGCTATCTATCAGATATGCACTTCATATCTAAGGTCAATGAATGATAAGTTCCAAGACATAAGAAACTATGTACCCAGTCAGATTGGCTAGGATAAAAGACTCAGGGGACAGCAGATGCTGGAGAGGTTGTGGAGAAAGAGGAACATTACTTCATTGCTGGTGGGATTGCAAACTGGTACAACCACTCTGGAAATCAGTTTGGCTGTTCCTCCGGAAATTGGACATAGTTCTACCAGAGGACCCAGCTATACCACTCCTGGGTATATACCCAAAAGATGCTTCAACATGTAATAAGGACACATGCTCCACCATGTTCATAGCAGCTTTATTTATAATAGCCAGAAACTGGAAATAACCCAGATATCCCTCAACAGAGGAGTGGATACAGAAATTGCGGTACATCTACACAATGGAGTACTACTCAGCTATTAAAAACAATGAATTTATGAAATTCTTAGGTAAATGGATAGACCTGGAGAATATCATCCTGAGTGAGGTAACCCAATCACAAAAGAACACACACGGTATGCACTCTCTGATAAGTGGTTATTAGCCCAGAAGTTTGGAATAAAAGAAGAACAACCCACAAACCACAAGAAACTCAAGAAGAAGGAAGACCAAAAGGTGGACATTTCATTCCTTCTTAAAAGGGGGAACCAAATACCCATGGAAGGAGTTGCAGTGATTAAACTATGGAGCAGAGACTGAAGGAAGAACAAGCCAGCCTAAATATAGTTAGTTATCTCCTGAGAGGCTATGACAGTACCTGACTAAACAGATGTAGAGGCTCACAGCCATCCATTGAACTGAATACATGGTCCCCAATGATGGAGTTAGAGAAAGGACCTATGGAGCTGAGGGGTTTGCAGCCCCTTAGGACAAACAACAATATGAACTAACTAGTACCCTCAGAGTTCCCAGGGTCTCAACCACCAACCAAGGACTGCACATGGTGGGTCTGATTGTTCTGGCAGCATGTGTATAGTAGAGGATTGCAAATTCAATCATCAATAAGAGAGGAGGACCTCAGCCCTATGAAGATTCTATGCCCCAGTGTAGGGGAATGCCAGGGCCAATAAGTGGGAGAGGGTAGGGTGGCAGGCATGGGGAGGAGGGAGGCAACAGGGGTTTGTTCTTGTTGTTTTTGTTTGTTTGTTTGTTTGTTTTTTGGAGGGGAAACTGGGAAAGGAGAAATTTACATGTAAATAAAGGAAATATCTAAAAAAACAAAAAGAAAGAAACTATGTACAAAAAGCCTGTTATTAATATAACTCAACAAAATAAGGCTGACTATGGGCAGGAGTCAAAAGTAACACCCACTGTCTCTGCTACTATTCGCCACACTGGAAGTTCTAGTTAGAGCAATTAGAAAGGAATAAAATCTACTACATATTGGAAAGAAGAATTAAAACTATCTCTGTTCATAAAGTCAGGTCTAATGACAAGAAAGACACCAACCAACTGGTTAGACAAATATATGGGCAATATTACAGGATATAAAACTAGAATTCAAAATTCCTTGGAGGTTTTTTTATATTCAGATAACCCAGGAAGTAAAATAAACCATCTCATTTAGAATATCATCAAAAAGGATGAAATTCATGGGTATAAACTTAACCTAGGGGTGTGTATGTGTGTGTGTGTGTTTGAGTGTGTGAAATACTTGTACAGTGGAGACCAAAAAACACTTCTAAAGCAAATATAAGTAAATGCACATAAGTGAAAAAGCATGTTATGCTCATGGATGATAGAATTAGCATGCATAAAATGACTACAGTGCTCAAAGCAAGCTCCAGATGCAATGCTACCAAACCCCCAACTGCTGTTGTTCAAGTTGGGGAACCAACTTTTCATCACCTTATCATTACTCTGAGTTTATAGTCTTCAAACTCCTGTTTATCAAATGATATTTATGATTACTAAATAGGCTATTGTGAACTATAGTGTACTCCCTGTTCTGCAAAACACTAGATCTTAATACTTCTATGCTTGAGTATCCATTATCTGACTTCTAGTAAGCACTACTATACATTCCAGTTGATTTTGAAGAAGTTAACACACACACTCCTTTTAGTTTCCTGGGCTCTACACATGCATGCTCCAATGTAAGTTCATGTGTGTGTGTGTGTGTGTGTGAGTGTGTGTGTGTGTGTGTGTGTGTATGTGTGTGTGTGGATTGTGTGGGTGTGTGTATTAGAATTAGAAGGTACTATCCGATCCACGTTTGAGAGTAAACATGCATTGTCTTTCTGAGCCTGAGCTGCCTGAGCCCATACATTCTCTAGCTCCATTCCCTACCCTAAAATTTTCATAATTTTGTTCTTTTCAAGTGATTAAAATTCCAGTATGCATATGTACCACTTTTTCACTATCTAGTTATCTAATGATGAACATCTCGACTGATTCCATATCCTTGACATTCTGAATAGGGCACCAACAAACATTGATGTGCAAGCATCTCCATGGTGGGAAACAGTCCTTGTGTATATTCCCAGGAGTGGAATCACCAAGTCACATGGAAGTTCTAGCTTTTAGTTTTTATGGAAGCCTCCGTACCGCCACAGTGGCTACACCATCTCTACTCCCATCAACAGTGATAAGGGTTCTCCTCTTGATATGCTGACCACTCCTGGTTGTGATGTTTCCTTGATGATAGACGTTCTAACTGGGGTGAGACACAATCTCAAAATAGCTTTAATTTTCATTTCCCCCAGTGGCCAAGAACATTGAGTATCTTTTCAAAAATATTTAATGGCTCTTTGTGTTTCCTTTGCTGAAAGCTCTCTGTTCAGATCTTCAGCCTACTTTTTATTGTTATTTCTTTCTTTGTTTAGTTTTTTGAACCTTTGTATGTTTTTTGGCTATTAATCCTTTGCCAGGTGTACAGCTAGCAAAAACTGTCTCCCATTCTGCAGACGATCTCTTCCTTGACTGACTCTTTGCTTTGGTGAGTAGAAAGAAGCTCTCAGTTCATAAGATCTCACTTGGCTATTGTTGTCCTCACTTCCTGAACCATCATTGCCAGGACCTGAGCTGAGGAGGAACATGGGGAACCATTTAGTAGATATAGTTTAAGAACTGCAAGATGAAAATGGCCTAGAGATCTGCTAAAGAATGAGTTTATGTATACTTTACACCTAAAATGATCGAGATATAGAATTCATCTTTCATGCTTTGTGTTTAAAACAGGGTAATGAAGCAACTCAACTCAAAGTTCTTAGATGGAATTTCTTTTTTAAAGTATTTGGAGTGCATGCACATGCACACACATACACACACACACACTTTTACCTATATATACACCCCTGACATTAATGGGGAAAAGAACTGCCCACTTTAGAAAATTAATACCATTATTACTCTGAAGAACCATGGCAACTTCTAAATCAAAGCATTCTAGACTTCATTTTCTTTCTATCATTGGATAGCCCATCCCATTTTATCCATGCAAGTCATTCATTCTATGTTGCTTCCTTCAACAAAGAGAAATTATTAAACTACTTTGCTCTTATCTTGGTTGAAAAATGTTACTATTTTCTAGCTTCTCAAAGATTCCTCAACTGCTGGTTCAACTTCTTAGATCAGTACCTCATTCCAAGCAGCTATCACACACACACACACACACACACACACACATACACACAAACACACACAAACACACACTGAAATAGAGACATAGATAGAGACAATGATAAAGACAGAGATAGACAGAGACACACAAACAAATACATAGAGGAAGGGTTTTTATAGAAACAAAATGAGGTGAGAAAATAAATTCTTTGCTCAGCTGGAAAGCCCTCCACCCCTTTGCATCTCTTCCCCCTTCCACCTCCCCCTCCTCTCCTTCCCCTGCCTCTTCCTCCTCCTACTCCCCCTCCTCATCCTCCTCTCCCTTCCTCCCCATAGTCCTCAGGAGATTTGCCTGGATTCTTTTCCTCTCTGGAAAGGCAACCAGCCCCAGGCTTGAAGACAACCTATACCTGTCACTTACTCTTGCAACCAAATATTTTCATCCTAGTTTTTCAATATAGTCAGTCCACTTCATCTGAAAGTTCACAGCAACAGCTCAACAACATTTGGAGAAGATACTATACTGCACATGCACTGAGTTTGAAAGCTTTTTCCTATTATTCTCCACACATATGGAATAGCTGCTACTTATAAATACCTTGTATCAGGAATAGTCTACATGATTCAGGGGGTTAGTGAGAGGATATGTAGTGTTGCATGAAAATACCACGCCATTCTACAAAAGAAGCTTAAATATTTGAAGTGGAAACTTCTAGTTTCTTTGGAAAATTAGTTATGTCAAATGATGTTTTGCTTGGGCACACAGGTGAAAGGATACCTTGCTAAAGTAGACACATGAAAGGATGCTTGATGAAGGAGTATGAATATGACCCCACAGATAGTGGGAGATGAGCACTGAGCATTGGTTTGGTTTGTTCCACCTCGCTATTGTTCACTAATGATTGGCATGTATTGGCTTGCCTTACATAGCATTGTTTAGCTCAGCTTGTGGTAATGCTGGCATTGAGAGAAACTTGCCCAAGAACTATTCGTGAGGTTCCTGCAGCAACTTGTTACTCTTCAGTCTCACCTCAGGCTGATGGGCAAGCCTAAAGGTACCTTTGAGATTGATCCACAATTGCAGGTTCGTGCCCGGTATCTGCCTGTTGAAAGGACTGGTCTGTAGCTGCCAGTTCATGTGTGCTGTCTGCCTGCCTAAAGGTCTTGACTGCAGCTGCTACTGTTGCTACGGGACTGAACTGCTGTCAACGAGTATCCAGCTTGCCCCCAAGAACTACTGGTGAAGAGGTCCACTTCACCCATATCCTAATAACTTTTCCACTAATCTGCTGGGTAGTGGCCTAGAGGAGTGGTTGGATCTTTATAAAAAAGCAGGTTTGTAAAACGTTATGCCTACAAATATTTTCATATTTCAACATTCAATGGGGTCTTTAAAAAAGGGTTAAAGTAAGGGAGGGAGGTAGAGTGGTTGGGAAGGAAAGAAGGAAGTAAAGTTTAAAAACAAAATCATCCGAAAATTTACCTCCACTCTTGCATTAAATAAAAATTTTCTTTTCACTGAGCTATCTTTGGAACTGAAAGCTAGAAAAGGGCTATTTCTAGATGTGTTAATAGCCTCATGATTTCCTTTCGTGTTCTGCAGTAGCATCTAAATTAGTAATAGGTACTTTTATGTTCATTGGCTGTTAGACCATTTTAAGAATTTGAAATTGGAAACAGAACTTAAGTTTGGAATAATTAGTTTAACATGGCAAATCTCTTCTCATTCCAAAAGTCTCTTTACAAAGGATTCAGTGTATAATCTGTTCCATGAGACTGTATGTTTACATTTTACACATGAGACCAAACTATGCTTACTTAAGTAACCATTAAAAGTATTTTAAGGATTTATTCTGCTGGCATTTGAGACTGGGAAAACCACAGCTGTTATCTAAAGGGAATAAGAGATAGTATATTCTGGAGCCATTTTGAGTAACCGTGATCCAGAAACACAGACTTCAAGTTATCACAAATTTCATGTTCCAACATGGAAGCAGTTTTATGAAATTATATAGTTTTTATAGAACAACATCATGAAATTAAAATGCTTTGGTTGGCACATCAGAGAGATGGTTACAGTTAGATGGGAGAAGCTTTTCTATAGGTCTAGGATGTTCTCTGATGTTGTTCTTGGCTTTGGCGTTGGTGGAAGCCAACAGGTCTTCTTAGTCAATGGACTGTGGTTATTCTCAGGGCTAAAGCTTGACCAGGATAAGGTAATTAGCCCCTGGACCTGTAACTTCTCAATCTCTCCACAGAAGTGAAATTCTAATAAGTCAGTCTCTGTAGATAACACTTCTCAGGAGTTTTCATTCACAGTACCTTGTAGTAAAAGGTTCTAATAGCAAACATGAAACTCTGGTATTTATCACTTAAGCATGGCCACCCTAGACTTTACATGTAATACTGACTAGTCAATTATAGTATCTCTTTCAAGACCACAAAGATTCTTAAACTCTATAATCATGGGCAAAACTTGAACACATGTTCTTCAGCTAAGATAGCCAGAGCTTCTTGTGAATTAGTATTGGAAACGAGCCTAAGTAATGGTAGTAGGGTGCCAACAAACTAAAGACATTCATTCAAAGACTGTCCTCAAATGACAAACTCATTCAGAACATTTTAATCAGTTAAATGTTAGTGTTTGTGAACTGATACATCGAAGAACTGAATGACTAATTTCTAAATTTCTCTTTAATGTTTTTCAACCTTTCTTGAAAACAAGAAAGAGTAATTCGAATGAACCAAATGTTTAAAATCTACTGAATTTACATGAAAGATTAGCTAGTAAGCAGAACATTTATAAAAATAAGAATGGATTCCAGATTTTTTTAATGTTAAGCCTTAAATGATGTTTAAGGTCCAATTTAACTTACAGTAAAACAGCAGTGAAGAGATAGCTCAGTTCAAGTTTTTAATTATACTGGAAGTTGATTAATTTATTAGAACATGAACTTCTTGTCTCATGCATGCACTGGTTAATATTAATCACTTCACCTTCAGGAAAGCATCACATGTGTTAATTAAAATCACAGACTAGGTTAAGCTATTTTTAATGAATTCTCTAATTAGGAACCTCAGTTTTGTGCCTGAGGAAAGCTTTTGAAGAACAACCTCAAATCACTGGAAACTGATACTCCTCCAACTACAATATTTTGAAATAGCTCCAACTCCATTTCAGATATCTTTTTATTGTTTGATTTTTTTATACATGAATATAATGTGCTTGACCAAATCTACCCCCACCTTTTCTTCCTCTGCATCTCCTTCTGTACCCTGACACAACTTTTTCCTCCCAACTTCATATTCTCTTTTATAAACCCTGAGTCCACTTAGTGCTGCCTTGTATGTGCATGAGTATAGGCCAACCACTAGGACATGAGCATCCTATCATGGGTTTTGAGTAAGCACTTTACTTTTAGGCTTGATTCTCATATCCCAGGGGGCAGCTCTCTTTTCTGGCTCTATATTCAGCAGGCAGATACCCCTGCGTACAAGTAGCAACATCTATGATAACCATTGAAGCATCTATCCTAGTTAATTGGTCTTTACCACTTGATCTGCCTTAAAAGAAAAATTGGGTCTCCCTGCCCTATGAGTCATTAATTGTCAATAGCCAATCAGCTGGAGAGAAAACTGCATAGCCCTGTCCCCAGTTCACGCTAGAACTGATCCTGTGTAAATCTTGTGTCAAGCAGTCCCAGCTGCCATGAGTTCCTGTGTACAATGGTCCAGTCATGTCTGGAAAACAGTTCTGCATCAGTCTTCCACTGCATCTAACCCTCACAATCCTCACACCTCACTGCTTCTGCAGTGGGATTTTTTTTATGGAAATATTTATATAAGAAAGAAAATATAACTAAAATGTTAGTTTCAGAAAGTCTTATGTTCTCTCTCATAGCCCTATAGTCTTCTGATACTAGCAGAGCAGGCATTAACTAAAATACTAAGCATAATGTACTAGGCCAGATAAGTACCCAAGGGAAATTGTCTGTAATACTAGGAAATAGACGAGCTGAAATAACATTCTCTATTTTGAGTTAAAGGTCTAAATGCTAGAATCAAGAATATAAGTTTTTTGTTATTATTTCTCAAGTCATAACTAAATCTGTAAAACATATAAAAGATTCCAACAAATAACTCCAAGATGTGATCCATGGGGAGCACAGATCATATGCTGGATGAGAGTCAAGAGAACAATACCATCTCAACAAGTCATATCGTTCCTCTCCACAAACTTGCTCATAGGGCAAAACTGCTTAGACCCAACTTCCTGGCTTCCTGCAGAGTATTCTTTCTTTGTCTAATGTATAAACTAGGCACAAAATGTCAGGCTGTGCTGTTTGTTTAACAAACAATGAACCATAAAAAACACTTATAAACAGCCTCATTGGAGGACTATTGTGATGTATATTCTTGGTTGTCAATTTGACAACAGTTGAAATTAACTAGAACCCCAAATGGAGTGGCACACCATGAGTGATTTGAAGTGGGAAGATCTACTTCGAATCTGGACCTTTGAGGCAGGAAGACACATCCTTAATTCAGATCTTTTAAGCTGGGAAAACCTGCCCCTATCTAATCTAGTCCATGTCTTCTGCTAGAAGCCCATATTAGGACGCAGAAGGAGGCCTTTGCTCTTCGCCTCAATGGCAAGTTTATTTCTTCACTAGTATTAGAGCCTACTTCTTCAGGGTTCTGATGTATACTGAGGACTACTTGAGACAACCAGCCTTATGGACTGAGCAACTACTAGATTCCTTGAACTTTCTCTTTATAGCCAGCCATTATTGAATTAGCTGGACTACAGCTTGTAAGTCATTCTAAGAAATCCCGTGTGTGTGTGTGTGTGTGTGTGTGTGTGTGTGTGTGTGTGTGTGTG
>NW_022196896.1:81905177-81958578 GCF_008632895.1 Mastomys coucha | reverse complement strand
GTGTGTGTGTGTGTGTGTGTGTATGTGTGTGTGTGCGTGTGTGCGTGTGTGCTTATGTGTATGTATGTGTGTGTGTGTGCGTATGTGTGTGTGTTCTCAAAAGACAGGTATACCTATGCTAAATGCAATGGCCAATGAGATGGCTCAGTGTGTAAAGATGCCTGCTGCCAAGTCTGATGATCAAGTCTGATACCTAGAGCCCACATGGTGGGATAAGAGAACGAACTCCCAAAGGTTTCCTCTGACTGGAAACAAGTTGTGGTGTATGCATGCCCACACATACACATATAAATAAGTCAATGTAAAAAAAATAATTTTATAAAAGAATGCTCATGTCAGCATTTCTCAAAAGCCTCAAAATGCATAATATCTCATGTGTCTATCAGCTGTAAAATGGATACATTAAATTTTGGAATATTCACGCAACACAAAAGTTTAGTCAAGATAGTGAGTGAAACACAACTGCATGAAACAAAAAAAGACCAAAACATTTCAAATGTAATGAAGATCAGAGAAGGCAACACTGAAGAGGACAGCATGTGGGACTGCATGCTAAAAAAAAGCTCCTGAACAGGAGAAACTGTGATGTTAAAGTCAGGAGAATTTGCTGAGCATGGTGTCATCTGCATGCAATCTCAGCTACTCAGAAGACTGAGACAAGAGTATGACGAGCTTGAAGCCAGCCTGAGCTACATAGCAACTTAAAAACAAGCCTGAGCAAATTAGTAAGACCGTATCTCACAACAAACATTTTTAAAGGGCTACAGGTACAGACCACTGGCATGTAGGTTTCATCCTCAGCACCACAAGGAGAAAGAAGTTAGAATAATTATCCTTCAGGTAATGCAGTGACTAAGAAAGGCCACCTGCAATATAACCCTACTTGGTGATGAGATAGCATGCTTCGTCCTTCTGTCTCCAGATACTGTCTTCAGAGAGCCACAGCTCCGGGTGAGGTGTTGGACAGCAAGACTTCCAACTTACAGGTATATTAAAGGAATAAGTACCATACTATTTACGTAGATTACCTCCTTTTTATTATCTACACACCACGAGGAAGCTATTACTCTTCTATGAGTCAGTTACACCAACAGTAAACAGTAAATTCAGGATTCAGATCATACCATTCTGTCTTCAAAGACCATTAATTTCCAAGAAAACTCATTGGGGAAATGTAAATATATGGAATGTGAAATAGCTTCATTAAGTCAATAACTAGCCTAACGAGTTAGCTGTTACAATCCCGGTCCTATCTAAACAGAAGTCTTTGGAGATCAGAACTGGCTTGCCCTAATGTTCCATCTACCCTTCATGTCCGCACAGTCTGATTATTGTGCAGCTCACAGCATCTGTAACCTTGAATGAATCACATTAGTCTCTGCATAGTCTCTGCACTCATCATTCTCTCATTCATAAAGTGAAGGTCTAGACCACTACTTCTCTCAGCCCTTCAAACTGTAATGTATCAGACTTCCACAGTCTTACAGACCTCAAAACTGAATCAAATATGAAAGTCCTTTTGTGACATAAATAATTCTGTGACAGAGAGGCCTTTCCAATCTTCAGCCCACTAAAAAAGAAGAGAAGAAAATCACGAGTTTTGGGAGTCTTTGCTCTTTTCCTTTTACAACTCCCAACTATAAGCACATATGTCTATACTTGCAAGTCCTTACAGAAGCGCAAAGCGCCTTACCAAACTCAGGCCACCAACCTGCTGCCAATTTACCTCTACTCACATCTTCCCAGCAGCTGCAGTGGTGAGCGCTCCTCGCTTCTGGGTTCCGAAGGAGAGACACAACCTTATATTTCAAAATGCCTTAAATAGCTCAATGGCTGGGCCACTTCTTAAGCTCCATGCAGCTAACACACTCCCCCGCAACAGTCCTGAGTTATTACTGACTAAAATCTATATTCCATCTTTGCTGCTGTGGTCCCAGACCTGCAGCCCTCCTGGGCCACGATGCCCAACTCTTACATAATTGCTGTGCTCTCTCTTCTGCACCTCTCAGGTCTGGTCTTTACTCCTTTCCTGGCATGGCAGTTCTATCCGCTCCTGCTCCTTCCTCAGTCCCTTGCTAGGGGAATCCTAAAATCCTGCTTCTATCTCCCTGACCAGCCATTAGCCACCAGCAACTTTATTTGCCAATCAAAACTAAGTGGGGTTAGGGTCCCTCAGTGTCTTATGTGTAGATGTGTGGATTCCTATATCCTATATAATTTGGGGGACCTAATTAACATAAGTAGCATTAGACTGAATCCACAACATTGACCCCTTTAACCAAAATCAGGCCATCAAACTTTTGCTTTTGCTCTTGCTTGTTCAGAAAGAAACCCTTAGCAACTTACCCACCACAGAGGCTATGGAGGACTACTGAAGAAGTGCTTATGTTCTAATGAGACAGAAATCCTTAGTCTAAAAGTGTTGCTCGAAGAAATATTAAATATGGAGTTAAAGGAACTGCCCTTTGGGGGAGCAGGAGGACACTCCTTGTAGCTCCTGAATTGTCCTAGGCCGAAAGTGTTCAGGGCTTTCTTTCTTCTAATTCCTCTAATGTCTCCGCTTCAGAGGTTTATGAAATGGAAGAGAAAGGTCATGAACTGCCTGTCTTCTAAACCTTCAAGGCATCATCACTTGGGGGTTCCAACCTAATGAAATCCCAGAAAGCAAGTAGTCCCTTCACACACAGAAGGGACTGAGCCAAGTCGTTGCACTCTTGCCAGTGCCATCTGGCTCTGTGGGTGAGCAGTGCAGAGGCCTCTCTCTCGGGAGTGAGCCTGGAGGCCCTCCAGAGTCTAGAACGAGCTCCTCTCACAAATGACACTTGCTGCTGCATGGCTTCGGCCCTGGAGGGTGGTGAAGACAGGTGGTTGTTAAGAACAAGAACGTAGTCACCTGTCACTTATAATGGCTACAGGCTGACCCCAGCAGATCACAGGAAGCCACTCAGCAGTCCTTGGGCTTTCCCCTGAAGAGTGAGAAGGGGTTGGGGGTGGAAGTGGCCACCCCAGCTCCCAGGGTATCTTCAGAGAAGGGGAGAAGCTGGTCTTCCTGTTCCTGGCTGCTCTCCCCACAGCAATGCTACAATGCCAAGTGGAGTGGGGACTCGGCATTCAGTTGAGTACAAGAACCACACTAAAGATGTTCCACAACTGAGCCCAGTTCTGTAACTGAATATAGCATGGCCTCTCCCACCAGTTCACTCACGAAAGACTCTCACAAACTCCAGTGCAGCTGGAATAGACTTTCCTCGTGTGCCTTAACAATTCTAAACACTTCAGTGCAGCCATGGAATCAATGACGTCTCCTTTCCTGTGCCATTTGGGTTGTTTTACTAGTAAGTGGGGCTAGAAAAACAGGATGTACCACGGCCTGCATTCTGATAACTACCGATTTGTTCAGCTGATTATTTCTTTCTGGAAGGAGTGTTGTTTTTCTTTCTTGTAACTGTATTATGTAAGCCTCAAAGGAACACACTTACCAAGATGATTCTGCAAAAGTTGTTGAGCATATAACTGATCTGCAGGGACACTTATTATTTCTTCATTAATAGACCTGACCTTATTTTTACAGCAGTTTTAAGTTTCCAGGAAAATAAATGCACTTTAAGTACAGGGTTTCTATACATTCCTTTCCCCCAGGGTCCAGTTTATTATAAATACTTTGCATGTGTGTGATATATCAATATCTATGAAACATTATTGAGACATTATAATTAACTGAAGACCGTGGTTCTCTTTTTGCTGTCGTACAGCTCAGTGGGTTTGGTCATAGCACCATTTATCCACCATTTCATATGGTCATTTCCTTGCCTCTGCCATACCTCAGCACTGGCACACAGATCCACTCACTGTCTATAAAGTTTTGTCTTTGCCAGAATATCATATATTTACAATTAATCCACGTGTAGACCATAGGAGAAAATGCAACCATTACCTGGCAGGCCGCCTACCTGGCACGCTGTGCTTCCAAATAAGAGGCATGGTCCACCATGCCCCAGAAGTCAGAACACTGAATTCTGAAGTAGCGTGGCTTATCCCTGAGCCCTTTACCAACCCACACGCATTGCTGTCTTGATGTGGAACCCCTAGGGAATGACGGTAGTAGACTGTCCAGCTGGCATTTTTCATTTAGCTATATTCATTCATGTTACCTCTATAGCTTTCTGTAGCTTGACAGCCTGTTCTTTTGTTATAGTATGATATCCACTCTGCACAGCTATTGGCTGTTGGCAACTTTATTACCGATCAGAGCCAACTCAGGGCAAGGTCCCTCAGTGTCTTCTATGCAGACTCTCTTCTGCAATTTTGGGGACCCAAATTAACATTAAAATACAAGCAGCATTAGGCTAAACCAACTCCAGCTAGGTCCCTGGGAAAGGCCTAGTGGAATCACCTGCAAGCTAACAAACAATATAATATCATTCCACCTTTAAAAGGAAGTAGAGATGCAGCTGAGCCTTGAAAGGATTGTGCTAGACAGTTGCTCTTAGCTGGCAGCCAGACACAGACTCAGAGTGCCGAGTTATAACTGTCAGAATGTAGAGACAAGGGGCAGTGTGAAGCGAGGAGTCATGTTCTTAATAAGTACAAAGTTGAAGGTTGATGGTGGTGATGGTTGAATAATACGAACCAAACAACTGTAAACTTTGAAGCAGTCAAAATAGAAAAGTTTGTCATGTATGTATATTACTACATTTCTAAATGCCTCAGAGCTGAGTACTGCATCACAGGGGACAGGTAAGCTAGCATAAATACGTTTACCCATGTGAGGAGATTACAGATAAGAGATGTCCTGTGATGAAGAGATTTATAGAACCTAGAGAAAATAATGAGTACTTTCTAAGTTCTCCCTGTGTCACCACACACTGTAACAAGCTTCAAAGTCAGCAAGGGGTCAGAATGGAGAGGAGGAAGTAAAGTCAAAATAGGAGGGAGAAGGCACATCTCCACTACACTGTGCAATAGCCCTGTACTAGGAGGGAAAAAAAAAGCTTCGATTTTAATTGAATTTGAAGTCTGAGGAAAATATCCTGGGCTAGACATATCACTAAATAAGAATCATATTTCCCAATGAGGATCATGAGGCTGTATCTGAATGCTAACCGAGACTAAGGATAAGTAATCCAAAAGAATTTATAAAAACAACAGTGAATGATAAAAAAGAAAGGAAAAAAAACCTACTTTACAATGACCCTCTGTATTTGTATGGCTGTATTTGTAAGGATTCTCAAACACACACACACACACACACACCAAAAAAAAAAAAAAAAAAAAAAAACAGAAAGTGGATGGGTGGAGAGATGGATGGACAGACAACAGATATATGATACAAAGATATATAAACAAATATCTAAAGACAGAGATGAATAAATACCTAGGAACTAAACAGCATTGGTTTATTCTACTCTACTGTGGAAACTAAGACGTCTCATGCTCTGTCTTCTGCAAGCTGGTGACTCAGAAAATCAAGTGGTGAGACTCAGCATGAGTCTGAAGGTCTGTGTATGGACTACATATTCCGCCCCTATAGCAGAAGAGACGAGATGTCTCGGCTCAAACAAGACAGGAAGCAAAGGGGTTCCTCTCTCCTCTGCTTCTATTGCTGATGCTGTTCTATGCTAGCTCATAACACACCAGATGATGCCCACCCACACTGGAGAGAGACCTGCTCTATTGGATCCACCAGCTCAAAGGCTCTCCTCTGTCCACCTTACCTCTGGATCCAGCTGACCTGATCTAGTTGACATACAAAATTGACCTTCACTTCATTTTGTGGTTGAAAATTCAAATCTACACTTATAAACTAATTTTGAAATATTGTAAACTACGTATGACAACTTTATCCAGATTGTCTACTACTATATAAATTTTAAGATACTAGTTTTCAAGAAAAAAAATCTGATATTCACTTCTGCCTAAATTGTTAAGGGAGCAACATTTGCTGAATCTATTCTCATAAAGTGTATTTTATTTCCTTACTTTTTCAAATGTGTTTTTTGGCTTTTTGACATGGGTTTTGTGCATCCCAGGCTGGCCTCCACCTCACTATGAAGCAAAGGCTGGTTTTATCAGCAAAGACTGATTCTCCTTCTTCTACCTCCAAAGTGCCTGTGTCATCATGTCAACCCTTGAAATCCTTATTATAAGTTGTGAATTCCCTATGTCATTAGTTTAGGAGCACTGTTTGCGTTTTGTCCTGAATGTATACTTGGGGTAGCTGCAATACAATCAGCTACTATGCCACACTGAAAGGTAGGCTTACCCAGTACCTACAACATCCTCAGCTCGCACCACAAACTTGTATCTTCAAGGATAATAACAGAAACCTCACTTGGTATATTACTTTCATATTTTTATCCACCATGCCTGCACGGCTCTCTGAGCAAGCAAAAATAGTACTGGTTGGGGTCATTTAAGTCTAATGTGTCTCCCTAAATAGTCCTTTGAAGCTCAAAGAAGGCAATGAGGGAGCACACTGCAACAAGAGAGACTTCACATAGATCCCACATGAGGATTTCCCATGGGCGCACATTGAAACTGAAAATTAAATGACATTTCAGAGGCAATACTATCAAAATAGTATTCTCTTCCTCTAATGTGTTGCCAAGAATCTTCTCTCTGTATATCTGCCCTTTGTATTTTCTGTTGTTCGCTGTGTAGCTTGTGTTCCACCATGGAGAGTCTCTGAGTGAACCCAGGTGAGAGTCTGGGGAGACGTTTCTGCTTTGGAAAGCTTTGATTGTCTCCTGAGCATCCTTTCCTGTATCACAGCTGTTTACAAAGGCATTTTACAAACTCCACTGAGGGCGATCCATCTCCAGACACTTGCTGAGGTTATACCATAGTCTTGACAGTAAGGTCCTTCACTCAGCCATGGAACTCACATCTTTGAAACACAGGTGCTGGTGGCATGAGAGGCAAGGTCCTTCAGGCAATGCCCGCCAACCTGTGCAGCCCTCCTTCCAACCAGGAAGCCATGGGCTTTACAGTTTGTTTCCTCATGGTTTAAGGTGTTATTGCTCTGCCTCTACTATTCCCCCAGAGAAATATTAACAAGCATATTGATTTCTCTCTCTCTCTCTCTCTCTCTCTCTCTCTCTCTCTCTCTCTCTCTCTCACACACACACACACACACACACACACACACACACACACACACAAATCCTTCACAGCCTAGCCAAACTGAATCCTCATCTCTCACAAAGCCTCTCTCTAGCTCACACTGAAAATACTCTCTTTCCCTAAACAGCAAAAACATTGACTCACAGCCTTACAGTGTAGAGTCTTCCAGTCTTCCTTTCCTACCTGCCCAACTAAGTTGAAAATAACCTAAAAACAAAACCAAAAGAAAAAAAGACAATGATTTTACTTTTGGGAATTCCACAATGATACATACAGCAAGGTGCCATAAATATCAAGTGAGTGAATGAATGATAACAAGAACAGACACAATTATCTAGAGATGTTCTCATCAAATTCTATAACCATTTAAAAATCTCAACAATGTACTGCCTATTATAATTGTTTTTCATGTTTCTCAGATTAGAATGCGATTTATCCCTTTGAGTTTGAACTATATAATCTACCCTAAAAGTTACATTTCAGGAAAAAACAGGCGATAAACGCTGTCCCTCACTCAACCATGTGTTCACCAGACACCATTTCTTATCACTTAGTGGGTCCCTCCATGGATTCTGTTGGCCTGCCTATACTCAGTCTGCCTGTGGGCAATGCCCTGTGTGACCAAGGGGATCTGTCCACGCCCACCATCATTGTTCTTTGCCTTCTCTCAGTAGATGCTCACTCTGACCTTTCCTCCCCTCTCTTTCACATGTGAGGCTTTCAACAAAAGATATCAGTGCATCAGGGAGTAGAAGCCACTGGAAGAAACGCGGAAACGCAAAAGCGCTGGTCTCTTCCCTGGACATGCTGCTGCTTCCTCCAGCCCACGGTCCAGGAACATGAGCTCCATGTCTGATGCTTCTCCAAAGCAGCCAGAAACCAGAGCTCATTGGGATATTACTTAAGACTCTGTGTGTGTGTGTGTGTGTGTGTGTGTGTGTGTGCTCGCGCACGAACGAACACACGCATGAACACACAGAGATATTATCTGAACTCATCTAAACAGGCCTAAGCCCAGGGAAAACTATGGGTCAACATTTTACAGCCTCTAACTTACGTGCTCTTTTTATTTCTTCATAATGTAAAATTCTGTTTTCTCCTTGGTGTTTATTTAATAATAAAGAAGTTTTGTATTTACCCATCTTTCCATACATTAGGCTGAATGAAGTCAGGTAACCTAGCAAAGACAACAGAGCTCTTGTGGGGAAACACAAGAAGCCTCTCCATTCACCCCACACCCCCTTTAAAGTCCCATGGCTTCAGGCAAGTAGCTTAGCTTCTTGGAACCAAACATCTTCATTATCTATAAAATAGGAGTAACTCTTCTAACTTATGAGATCATCCGTTCTGTTATTTGAATGAGATTGTATTAACTGAAGAATGTTTGAACTCTAAAGCACCCATCAATAATTGGGAATGATGGCTTCATTGACAATCTTTCCCCAAAACAAATCAATAGAAAAGAAAATGAAATGACATTTGGAATGGCAGACCATCACTTACTGAAAAAAAGAAAGGGGGACGCCTCAGAACTTTGAACAGGGATCAACAATTACTATGTTGCTAACTGTATCTAAAGCTTCGTATTTATAGTTCAGAGTCTTGCTGCACAGCCTGGCACTGAAACTACCCATCCTAGAAACCAGAAGCCATAGTCATTCAATCCAAGATCTCTAGATTCTACTACCATCTTTCAACTCAGGATTAAGCTTGACTCCCAAAGACTTATTACACTTGATTGGCTTCACATGTTCTCATGAAGGCTGAATAATCTCCCTGACTCTAGACAGATGGAAGTTGTCACCCAATGGAATGTGATATCTACTTCTAGCATCTCCCTACTTTAAAGTTAACTCAGGAAGTTTGGGTCCTATCCAAATCCCCTTCTGGAGGTTCTAGATTTGTTACCAACTGTTCTGAGGAATGTCATCACTAAGAAAGATAATCCTTAGCCTTCTCCAGTTAACCCTGGGAACTGCTAAGCAATGCTGTGGGCTACTCCTCAGGCTTCTCACTTGAAACAAATACAGTTTGTGCAAACCAAGCACTACATATTACAAATTAAGCAAATCCTAAATCAACCAAGTCCATGAAAACAGCTTACACCAAAGTATGATGATTTTTATGCAATAACAATACACACCATGGGTTTTATAGGTATATATACAAACATATATATGTATGTGTGTATATATATATATACATACATATGTACACATATATATGTATGTATATATATCTATACATATATTTATATATACCAACTACTTTGTATGGTCACATGACAGCAGCCAGAGATAGTATCTAAATGCTATGGCACAGCAAGCAAAATAAAACTACCACTACAAAAACAGGAAGAGAGCAGTAGTTCGTCCACCCTTAGCCTAGACTCTTCTATTCTACATAAAGCTGGCAATTACAGTATCTTGCAATGTTCAACTTCAGATGAAGAATTATTCTCATGAAAAGGATTGCCAAATAGAACTAACAAAATACTGCAAAATGTTCTACCAAGGGCCTTCGCTCTCTTCTCAAGCCTATGACATGACAATTTCATTTCCCACTTCCCCAGTAATGAAATTCAGAACTGAGTTATCAACTATCTCACAAATGCAAAGGCATAGACACAGGCAGAGTTATACCCTCTCTGTCCTCTCCCCTGCTTCCGCCAAAGCGGGCAGCTGTCATGCGTTACACAAAGGCATTTCCAGAGGTCTCTCACATCTATGAGGCCGTCAGAGATTGGACACTCATCACACTTTCACTAAATAATGTTCATCGTGATATCTTTAAAATTTAGCTTAAATGAATTCCATTTTAAAGTCAAAGAAAAACTGGTGCTAAGTTCTATTAATCAACCTCTTAGTTTTGATTACAACTATAAAATGTTCTTACAAACTCTTTGCAGAAGATACTAATGAGGCAGTAAGGGGCCAGTTTCTAAGGCAATACATCATTTTAGGTAAGAGAAACCATTTTTCTGGTGGCTTTATTAGGTCTCAATAGACACATTCAGATTTTTCTTAGAGTTAATTTGAAATACAAATCTATTTTACAAATTTAGCACCTCGAATTACAGACCACCTTGGGAGCAACTACTAAAATGAAGAAATGCATTATTGAAAAATACAAATACTTAACAGGAAGAAATCGTGAGCATGGTTTTATTTCTATTGAGCACCTGATAAAGCATGTTTAAATATACTACTTTAAGTGATTTTTTCTTTTTTTTTAATGTATGAAGGTGGTTTTATAAAATAGCTTTCAGATCCTTGCTGGTCCTAGTCAGTTGCCCTCCTTTGAACATCATCATCTATGGTGTTAAAAGTAATTAGCTTCAAATGTTTTAAGACAACCAGCATCTTCTCATTATAAATCACTGTTACACACACACACACACACACGCACACACACACACACACGCACACACACACACACACACTAATAAAAGGAGTCAAAGAAGCTCTTTGTCTCCTCGCCTGCCCACATTGCCTTTAGCTACCAAACCATAGGAAAGTTTAGATTTTTTTAAAACTAGAAAGCACCGGTTTTTCACAGGTCTGCCTAACGACCACACTGACTACTAAAAAAAACAACTCTCCAAAGTTCAGCAAGGCAAGATGTGTTCCCCGATAACAAGCTGAATGGAATGTAATATTAAGTACAATGGGTAGTCGTGTTCCAGTTAACTTCTCTTGAAGGGACCTGAAAGATGCAGCTGTTGTGGGAAAATCAGAATCCCAGAAGCAAAGCACAGTACAATTTTGACCAGAGGCTATGCTGAGAGAGGTCAACACTATGTCACAATGCTAGCTGACTCTCAACTCACCCATCCGTAATGCTTTGTACATTTGTATAGTAGATCCATGTATCACATCAAAAGCGGCTAATAGATGCATAGGCCTGGAGTGTGTGCTGGCCTAAGGCTGTGAATCCAAGCTACAAAACAACCGAACTTCTATCTTCATAGAACTATTGTCACTCCGAACACATCCCCACATGCCTCGGTGACCAGGCCACAATTCCTTTGAAATACTATTCTATTATCTCCTATCTTCAGTGCCTAGCACAGGGTCTATCAATGATAAAAACACTCCAACCTTTCCAAATGCCAGGCTCTATGCCAATTCATCTTTTGCGGAAAATGCTTCTTAACTCCTCAAAACTACCTGCTAGTGGTCAAATTTTAAATGAATGAAAATGTGTTACATCATATATTTGTAAATTATACTGTAAATGAAATAATAAGAGGTTCATTCTTGCAAGAAGCTCTTTATTTATTAAACACACACACACCAAAGCAGTGATTAAGGCCCATGTCAAATATAAAGTGATATATTAAAAGTTTACATACATACAAATCTCCATAACTGATCGGTACTTTAAATGCCCAGTAGCTTTCAAGCTTTTGAGTCTCATAAAACTCTGGAAACAGAATTTACATTAAATTGAAGAGGAACAAGAGTTGATATGGCCCTGGATAACACAGAGAAAAAGAAAGCAAAACTCAGAACGAACAAACGGCAACAAAAAGTGTTAACTTCCCAGAAAACTACGGAAAGGTTTAAAAGACAGCTAAAGGTAAGCTCTGCCATTTGTCCTCAGCATGCTCCCAGCTGTCCTTTGGGGTTCTGCACTTAGACTTGATCTCATTAGAAGTGGAAACAATGGGGAGGGCAGGAAGACAGTCCGAGAGTACAGCAGGCAGCAGGGCCTCCTCAAGTAGACCCTCTGCACTTGCTGCCAGTTTGGATCTCCACATGTGCACATAGCTAAAGCCCTTCTCTTTTCCTATAAGCTGAGACAAATGAATGTATCTGCTGATTTGAGATGCCAATCTGGGTTAAGGGTAATTTTACTTTTCCAGAGCTAAATACAAGCTATGCATCTGATTAAACCATTACTTCTGGAGACAAACCGAATGTATTGATATTTAAAATTAAGACTATATTATAAAGTTGTCTTCCTAAAAGGTATCGGCATCTTTGAATAAGAATATCAATTGGATAGCTCTAAATAAATATGTGTGTATGTCAAGAAATGCTAACCAGGACCTCATAACTTTGAAGGTGTGGCCATGGATGAAAGGTCTTTCTTGATGAGCTCCTTCCACAGACTGGTGTTGAGAAATCCGTTCTGGAAAACGGAAGCTCCTTCCTAGAATGATAAGCATTTCAGGTTCTCGCTTCTCATACTCATCTCTCCCCTCGACCATCAAAACCTCTAATCGAAAGCTCTGTCTACTCCAAACAAGGGAAGTGTCCATATGAATTGCTTGTAGGCTACCTATGCAAATATGGACAAGGGACTTTTTTTTTTTAAGGTATTATCCTTGAGAAGTTTCCCATCAGGAATTTAGCGCCAGCAATCAGAAAAGGCAGGTGTACTTTTATAATTTTTCTGGGTCTGGTGTTTCCTCACTTAAGCTATCTTACAATCTGAACTTGTCTTCAAATGTTTTCATGTAAGTTTCTTAATTCTCTTACTACACATTAGTAATTAGGAGTGAGTCATGGTTCCCCAATTTCTTGACCACCAGGAGCTAAGTAGGTCTTAATTAAATATCTTAATTAACACTGAAAGGTTACTAGTTCTCACCTGAGATTCTGTAATGAACTAGTAGTGCTGGTTTGCTTTACTGTAGATGGACGAAGCATGGGGGACTGGAGGGTTAATGAACACAGCTTGTAATGTTTGCAAATATTACTCACATAGCATGTAAGAAGAAGGAAAAGGATAAGATTTAACTTCACTTAAACTTCCATCCTATAAGATCACAAAACTTGGTTGTTCTTGCACTGTGCGTGGAACACTCATCCTCCAGGTCTTGGCTGCCCCGCCACCACTCAGCTCCCATGTGACCCTGGCCAGTGTTTTCTGGTCATTCCTTGTAGGCAGAGGCTGGCTCTACTCCATTTGTCATCATATTACTCTGTTTAATTTCCCAAGTAGAATGCATTGCTGTTTACATTTAAGATATTGTGAGCATTCAATTTTAAAATTGTTGTTTCACAGGGCCCAACACATACGACCTACACCATAAAAGCTGCTACCATTCCATTTCCTCAGATTATCTTGTCTGTCTACTTTATTATTCTTCTTACCATTATTTACATTGCTTGGGATATGGCTCAGGACACATAATATGTTGAAAATAATTTATTAAATAATTTTACCTCATTTTTTCTCATCCATGATTATAATGGCACACTGAACATACCTATATTTTTCTCCCACTTGAAATGAAACTTTAACTGTAATGTGATTGTTACTGGGAATCCAAAGTAAATTAATAAGAGAGTGACCTTGTGGGAAAAGTGAAGCAAATCAATGGACATTGATGTTCCAATATGGTACAAAAAAAAAATCCATAAACAGAGTACTATCAAAGAAGCAGAGATCACCCTAACATGAACTTGTTAGACTTTCCAAGAATAAAATCTGGCCTCTTCTCTGGAACTCTTGACCTTTATGTCTTACTGTGTACAGGATGTGCCCATTCCTCCCAAACCTCCACACCATTTACGCACTGTCCTTGTGCTTCTTCTAAAGCATAGGATCACTCAAATTTAACTCAAATTCACCTCTAACCTCTGTATCATTGGGTTCTTGTATGTTTTCTTATATGGTCTCTTGCAGTCTAAAGACTCCAATGTCTATAGCATCGTATCTCCAGCATTTTTTCTGCTATATGGAGGTCAACACATGAACAAGTTAGAAATACTGGAGCATAGAAAGGGGACCACCCTCTGAGTACGTCATGAAAGGCCTCACTGATGAATGACACTTCAGTTTGTCTTATGTGATAAATGGGAATCTCTCAGGGTAAGAAATGAGGATAGCCCATGCTTTAAAAAGCACTGGCTTATGGGAGAGTCAGAAAAACTCCAGAGCAGCTGGGATTAGGATGTGTTGGATGGCAAGAGATAAAAGTGGAGAAGGAAGATGGAATTCAAACCAAACGGGATACGGAACTATCATAGCTGGACCTGGGCATTAGTCAGAATGTATATATGATCAAGGGAACAGCATTAACAGAATTGTTTTGGGTGAAGACAGTCCTGCTGAAAGTAGCGAGCAGTGAACCTGGTAGCAGAGAGGCAGGCCAGGGCAAAACCCAGATGCTATTGTGGAGGATGTACAGAAGGGTATTTGAGTTGTTTTAATAGCAAAAGACGGAGTGCAATATTATAAGGGTTAATCTGTGGCACCTATCTACATCTTTTTACTATATTTCCTAACATTAAAATTTATTAAAACCTAAGCTACAAACAATGCTCTGTAAATAAAATCAAGTACACAGGGAGAGGGTAATTTCAGTTACAGCATTTGTACTTGTCTCCAGGCAGAATTATATACAATCCCAGAGGGCCTCAGAAGCCGGATGTCCTCTAAGTACATAACTAATGGTATTCACTCTGGGAGGACCATAGGTCAGAAAAGGGGAAAGCAGTAAGTCTTAAAAAATAAAAATAAAAGCTAAATAAACACCAACTACTTGAAGAACTGCTCCGATTTGAGCAGAAAATATAAACTGGCGCTATAGAGCTGTAAATAGTGATGCACATAAAAAGCAGGAAGAGAAATGAAGTAATAGCCCATGAGCTGGAAATACAACTCAGCCACAAGGTGCTTTCCTAACATGGAGGGCACCTATGTCCAGTCCTCAGGGTAAAATATAATCACAACACAAAGCATTACTGCGAAATCAAAACTGTCAGGTCTTGCTGGGAATGGGAGCAAGTGGGGAAGCCGTCAACATAAATGATAATGGAGTTAGACCTAAAAGCGTGTGGTAAGTTCATTTGTACAGGTGAATGGAACTCCTCTCCTAAAGAGAGCAACGACAGAGGCGTCGAGGTTGAGGAAACATGAAAGGAACAGCACTGGGCAAAGTCACAATGGAACCAGAACTTCAAGGACTCACTAGAGTCAGGCTGAAGAAGAAGGGTCATATTCAAGGTCATGCCTCAGAGAAAGTGAGTTGCCCGTGGCAATCACAGCAGACTAAATAGATGGGAGCAAACTGATCAAATGCAGAGTAGGCGTTAGGGCGAAAACCAATGGTCGGATAGGAAGTAACTTTTGAAGTTAAAAAAAAAAAAATAGAAAGTACTGAAGTTCCTTGAGCTTCCAAGAGGGGTTGAGGACACCAAGAGAACACGGACCACACACAGAACCAGTGAAGCAAGCCTCAAAGGGGCCCACAGAGACTGAAGTGGTAATCATCCTGCTTGAGTCTGCACTTGGTCCTCTGCGTATGCATTAGAGGACTCCTAACAGTGGGAGTACTGGTGCCTCTGGCTCTTGGGACCCTTTCCCTCCTACTGGGTTGCCTCACCATCCCTGATATGAGGGCATGTGCCTATATCCTTGCTTGTTACACTGTGTTCATATCCCTGGGAGGTCTGCTCTTTTCTGAAGAGAAACGGGGGAGTCAATGAGGGTGGGAACTGAGAGGAGTGGAGGGAGGAAAAACTGCATTCAGGGATGTATTGTATGAAAGAAGAGTATAAATAAATAAATAAATAAATAAATAAATAAATAAATAAATAAATAAATCTAGGTGAAGCTTAATATTCAACATTAGAAAAGCCACAAGCTAATCAACCCCAGGGTAGTGGCTATTCCTGGTTGTCAACTTGACTATATCTGAAATGAACTACAATCCAGAATTAGAAGGCTCACCTGGCCCTAATCTGGAGACTGAGAGATACAAGTTTCCGACCTGAATCTTGGCATGGAGATCTTGAAGTATAGTGGCTACGAATCCCAGAGGATTAAGATAGAAAGATTTATGAGTTCAAGATCATCTGGGATTAAAGGTGTGGTGGCATAATGGCTATATGAATCCTAGAAGATTAAGAGTGGAAGATCATGAGTTCAATCAGTGGTAACACCTTTAACCTGGGCCACACCTTTTGCTGGAGACCTAAATAAGGAAGAAGGAAAGCTCGCTCTTTTTCAATTGCTTGCCTTGTGAGACTGAGCAATGGCTGGATCCTTGGACTTCCATTCACAGCTGCTGCCACCCATTGTTGGGAGTGGATTGTTGGGAGTTGGACTACAGACTGTAAGTCTGCAATAAATTCCTTACTACAAGGAGAATATCGTAACTTCTGTGACTCTAAAGAACCCTGACTAATACACCCAGATAGGAACACAGCTTCTCAGCTGTCTTAGCACCTGAAATTGTTCTAACTATGAATTTAAACCAGGCAGTGCTTCCCACTGAATCTGGCCCTCATCAGCCCTGAAAATGTAGCAGATTCCCTGCAACCAAAAAGGTAATTAACCATGGGCTAAGAGAGGCAGAGGAAGATGGAGAACCTGGGAAGACATACTCTTCCAGTTTTAACCAGATCACTGATTTCAAACCATGGAACTTTGTGTTACATGTTAAAATGGTCCAATAAATTTCCCTTCTTATTACTTAAATATATATTTATATTTATATTTATATTTATATTTATATACAAGGGCTGACTTCTTTGGTGTTGCTGTTCTCAGTAATGTGATGATAGCAAAAGCAGAGACAGATGATGACCACAAACGATGTTCAGAGCAAGTAACAACAGGACAGAGAGACCAGAGCTTGAAGGCCTGAAGACATTACAAGAGCCAAGTTTCAGTGATAGGCCAGAAGGTCCACACATACATGGGACCAAGTGAGATCATGCGCATCTCCAGACAATGTCTGGGGCAGAGAGCTGGTAAGAATGAAGCCAAGACTGGATACTTGGCTGGAAATATATAAACCTGCTGGGTGGAGAAGAGAGAACTGGGAGAACATACTACCAGACATATTGTTAGTTTAAGAGCCTGAATAAGAAAAACTGAAGATGAGTCCAGAAGCAACCAGACCTAGATCAGAGTCCTGACTCTGTCATTTACTATTAGCCAAGTGACCTTAAAGTTCTATTTCCTGATCATTAAGATGGAAAATAAGCGTGTCTACCTTGCAAACATCTTGGTTACGTTTATAGATCATCTATACAAAGTCACTAGTGGCAGAATAGACCTTAGGGGGACACTGTCACATGAGCATCACTCTTTTGGTACAACTAGCTTCAAGGTGTACTTGCTGAATAGCTCAGATGAGGGTACATGAGTGATAGGAATCCCCAGTTCCCTGTTAGATTTCCCAAATATAGACTTCAAAAGCCTACAGGGGAACTTCCCATACCCAGACAGACTTTGTAGTCTGCATCATTTTACTTGTGAATCAGCCTATTATTAATGCTTACAAATTAGCTCTAATTATCAGAGGAAAGTGATGCAGTTGCTCTAATTGTCTGATCATCAATTACTATAGGAAGTCTAACTAGTAAGTAATAATTACTAAATTATTTCATAAAGAATACTGTTTTTTTTCCCCGACAGAGCTGCACGTGTTCAAGATAAATTACAGCACTAGTCTACATCTTTACCGGTCTTGTCAAAATGCAGAATTGGTGCATGCCAGGAGTTTGCAATCTTAAGTCTCTAGTCCCGTCCTTGATGGTCAAGCTGCCTTTCTGACTCTTAGCTTTCGATATTTAGCAGGCAGAGCAAACGTAACAAGGTAAAAACAGAAAGAACTCTTGGTGTGCCTCCTACCAGATTTCCAGTGTGTTTCCCATCTGCAGTAAATGACACCACCTTCCACCCACCTATCCAAACCCCAACATAGAAACCACTGTGATTTCTCCTCATTCTCATTCTTCCACTAGCATTCACCAACCAGCTCAGCAGGCTCTATCATAAATCGTATTACAAAGCCATGAACTTCTCAGTTACCACTAATGTCTGAGGCAACATCATCTTGAACTTGGATTTCTGGGTTTACAAACTCCTATAATAATCCCTTTGCCCCTTGATCATTCACTTTCTACTCAGCTACCAGAGGAACCATGAAGAGCATTATCAGATTACATCCTCTTCCGGTCCTATGATGGTTAGTTACTATTATGAGGACATCCGCGATGCTCCCACCGGGCTCTCACCTCATCTCCCATACACTCATGTGACCTCAGCTCTTCATCCACTCTGGCCACATGAGCCTTTTTTGTTTCTTAACTATGTCAAGCTCATCATACCAGCTCTGACTTCTTACTAAGGAGGAAATGTAACCTTTATAATAAATACAATCTAACCTTAATTAGAACCTAGTGTTTATCCATTGCATTACTATGTTTTTTTTCTTTTTTTTCTATTTACTTAAAATATGTTTTTATTTTTTATTAGATATTTTCTTTATTTACATGTAAATTTCTCCATTCCCAGTTTCCTCTCCAAAAAACAAAGAAACAAACAAAAACAAACCCCTGTTGCCTCCCCCTCCCCATGCCTGCCACCTCACCCTCTCCCACTTATTGGCCCTGGCATTCCCCTACACTGGGGCACAGAACTTTCACAGGGCTGATCTTTATTATTACCAAAATGGCATTTAGACTAAGATGGCACAGATACTCAACACGGAACTAATAAAGAAAAGCCATTTACAACAATCTTCAGTGTGTGCTAAGCACATCATCCAGGCTTACAGTACTTGGGATACAAAAAAGTTGCTCAGAAATCTTCAGGGTCAATACCCACCAGCTTCCAGGTGAAAGTGCACTGTCCAGGAGCATCAGGCATTTATGGATCTGGGAATATAAGTAGGTAAAATACTTGCCCACATGCATGAAGCCCTGAATTTAATCCCCAGCATCTAACTATGTGTAGTAGCACAGGTCTGTAATCTAATTTGAGGGAGGCAGAGATAGAAGGCTCAGAAAATCAAGTTCATCTTCAACGACGTAAGGAATTTGAGGCTAGTCTGTAACACATGAGAGCCAATCTCAAAAAAAAAAGAGAAGAGAAGAGGAGAGGAGAGGAGAGGAGAGGAGAGGAGAGGAGAGCAGAGCAGAGCAGAGCAGAGCAGAGCAGAGCAGAGCAGAGCAGAGAAGAGAAGAGAAGAGAAGAGAAGAGAAGAGAAGAGAAGAGAAGAGAAGAGAAGAGGAGAGGAGAGAACGCAAGGCAACAAACAAACAAACAAACAAACCTTGTATGTGCCCTAAAGTTTGTTATTTACATGGGCATGTCATATTGCAGCTGGGACCCCTCTGTTAGCAGCTGGGACTCACCTGACAAACACCCACACTGAGTCTCTTGAAGAGTGCAAGCAGACCTCCCTCTTTAGTCAGGCGGAGTCCTTAGTGTAAATATAATATATCCGTTTTTCCTTTTCTAGTCCTCAGAATGATGACTCTGAGACTAATTAGTTATTATTAAATGCCTAGACCATAGGCTTTGGCTCATTCTCTGACTAACTCAATTTATTTAACCATTAAACTATTTATCTCTCCTTCAGTCCCAGCCCCCTTATTTCTTCGTGTCTCCTCAGCATATTCCTCAGTCCATCTACCTGCTGGTCTCCTCTCTGACTCTTCTCTTGTCTCTCCTGTGCCTCCTTTTATTCTCCATCTATTTCCCAGAATCTTCTCTTTTCCTGTTAGTGTCCCACCTCCTATTTCCTGCCTCAGCTCATTGGCCATCAGCTTTTTTATCATCAGCTGATGTTTATAAGAGATTCTCTCTACACCCTAGAGTAAGGAGGTACCAAGAAAACATGCAGACAAAACCCTTACTCCTACCATAGGAAGAACACTATAGTGTGTCCTGCTTTGTGGATACAGGCAAGAGCCTGTGTCATTTGAATTCTTTCTGTTCACTGCCACATCCTATGACAACAAGAAGCTTATAGTGGAAAACCTAAAAGGACACCTTCTAGTTGATGCTACATAGTCACCAGTAATGCTTTCCACACCATGTAAGAAGAGGACATTGTGTAGAACTTCTTTGTTGATAAAGCTCACACAGGATATAAATACATAAAAACAAAAATAATAGTATGTACTTTACTTTGAAAATCTAAAAGTCAAGAGACATCATAGCAGTTTTTGTAAACTTAAGTCCACCAAAGCAAACATGAACAAGTAAGATATGTTCAACCAAGAGCTCAGAGTACTCTTAGAATAAATCTGTAATTTTAAAGATAAAGAACAATGAATTAATAGTGAGGAGTAGTTTTTAAAAAAAAAAAATTCTGTCCTTGCTTCAGTAAAATTAACCTTCAAAGGACATTCTCTATCAGGCTATCAGCCATGCAATGAAACTCAACAAGGTCACAATGTCTGGGGAAGACTCACAACTTCCATTTGGCATGGCATTTCTCTTGCTAGAGGTAGTTCTTTGAGGTAGAATGCCTCCATACTGTCTTTATCTTAGAAAGACTTTTCTTCCAAGAAATTAGAGTTCCAAGTTTTCCAGATATTGCAAAACAAAAGCTGTGCGTGCATTTCTTTGTCGAAAACCCTGGCAGCCTGCCTTCAAAACACATTACTCAGCATGTGCCCTCAAGGCAGAACTCCCAAGTCTTCTGGAATCTTACAGCATGGGCTCTTTTTTCTTTCTTAAGAAGTGTTCGCTTTCAGATAAAATTCTTCCATGAACTAAATCAGCGATTTCCCCTTGTCAATAAATCAACTGGAGGCAAGCATAGGGAGCAGGCTATCAGCTCTGTAAAAACAAACTAAAAAAAAAAAAAAAAAAAAAAAAAAAAAAAAAAAAAAAAAAAAAAAAAAAAAAAAAAAACCACACCAGGGGAGGTTATATATATTCCTTAATAACTCAGATGTAATAAGTGGATATTAGCCAATAAAGTACAGAATACCCAGGATACAATTCACAGAACTCTAGAAGGTTAACAAGCTGAAGGGCACAAGTGACGATACCTCAATCCCATTTAGGAGGAAGAAGAAAGCTATCACAGAGACGTAGGATGTGAGAGACTCTCAGACTCAAGAGGAGGGACCTTAGATGAAATGTCTGACAGTGGAGAGAGGAACTTGTAGAGTCGACCTCCAGTAGAAAGACAGGTCATCAAGTGTAGAGATGGGGTTGCCATCCCATACTCAAAAACTCTGACCCAGAATTGTTCCTCTCTGAAAGAATGGTAGGGTCAAAAATGGAGAACTTTTGAAAGTATATTACTAATAATGTCTCTTTTCATTTAAGGCTCAGAAGTGTGATACTTGATTCCCAATAGGTGGCTCCCTTTGGGAAGGTTTAAGTGGTGTGCCTTTGCTGGAAGAAGTGTATCACTGGGGATGGGATTTGAAGTTTCAAAGCCATGAGCCATTTCCAGTTTGCTCTCTCTGTTTCCTGCTTATGGTTCTTAATATGCAATATGAGTTCTCTACTGTTCCTGCTGCTATGCCTGCCTGCTGCCATGCTCCCCCAGATGAGAGTGATGGCCTCACCCCTCTGGAACTACAGAGTCAAATAAGCTTTTTCTTCTATAATTTGCCTGGTCATGGGACTTTGTCACAGCAATAGAGAAATAACTAAGACTTAGGGCAACCTGCATTCAATTAAAGGTAAGTTGGGGAGTTAAACTCTCAAATGTTGTCCCAACGTTTCTCAGAATTATGGAACTGGTAATGCTGATGAATTATTCTACAAATAGTAAATGTTTACTGGAGAAAAAATACTAAAGATATAACAGCAAAAATCCAGAGAGTCAATATCTTGATAACCACGTTGCCTTGTGTGTTTCTGTAAAATATGCATGTGATGTTATGCAAATGGAGTAGAATGCAAGTTGGTTTATGGCCAAGACTTCTCATCCTATGGTCTTTTGATCTTCTCTCCCCAGTCAAAGAAACAACCCAGTATGCACCTTCATTCCATAAGCTCCTCTGAAACAAAGCATACTTAAAATATTTCAGAGACCTTTGGGACTTTGTTTTTCTCTGCTTCTATGCAGTACAGATAGCTGTTCACTCTAGGGGGCTCCTTCCCCACTCTGGTCTCAGTCTAACTCACACAGCAGCTGAGGGCTCTCCTTCCACACAGGGGGCCCCACACCAGCACAGCCAGAAAGGCTCATGGCTGCTCACTTCTCTTCCTCAACAACCTTTTGATTTGTAGCACAAGGCCTTGTTCAATAAATATAAATAAATAAAATAATAGATAGTAGATATTGGAAAAATACGTTACAGATATGCCTGAACAAAAGGGGGCTTCTTGGTTATAGGAAAACAAAACTTGAATCCAACAGAGTCCTACCTTCAGAAGGTAAAAGTTAATCAAAGTGTTGTGCCATAGAAAGATAATTTAAGTCATCTTTAACTTTTTAAATAAAAAAGATGTTAAACTTAACTCATTAAAATATCATTTAACATATAATCAATATCTAAAGTTTTAAGAAGATATTTTACAAACTCTTTGTCCTTGTAAGTATTCAGAATCTAGCGTGTGCTCTACAAATTTAGACTAGCTATACTCAAGAGCCTCCTACAGTTGATGTCTATCATATTGGAATGCATAGCTGTGACTTCTCTGTAAGAATAAACTAGGCTATGAACTATACAAACAATCCCCTCAGCATAAATTAAATGAACTCTTCAGGTTGGCATGAGATGCTAGCCATCACAGCCATCTGTGGACCCAGGCCCTACCTGAGTACACCAGCACTTAACAGGAAAGAATAATGGCAGTTGAGTCGTATTAAATGATTCCACCCAAAAATGACCTGTACTGCTTCTCTTCACATTTCATGGATCAGAGAATGTAACATAATGACAGATATCAGGAAGTAAAATTTTATCATTTTCCCAGGAGGCTGGAAATATTCACCATCGCAACACCAAAGATTATCGTAAGGATTAAGTAAACATCATAAGTAATATGAAAAGCAAGAAGGGTGAGAGAGAGGTAGAGCTAGCCTGAACTACAACACAGAATGAAAATGACCAAAGGCCACCACAGGGGAAGATCAAAGGCTGAGCAAGGTGAGGAAGAACACAGTAACTGGGCCTGATGGAGATGCATCCATGATCTGCACTTCCTGGAACTGTCCTGCATGTATGGAGGATGAGCCTGCCTAATTAACTTGAGGAGCCCAGCATCTCAGCTCCGTTACAGACTTCAAATATCTGTGCTCTATAACAATTGTAGAATACAGTATATTCAAAATTCACATGCATGTTTGAGTGTGGTTCTATGCAAATTATGCTTTTAGACCATTTATTCTGGGGCTGGCCTTTAGCCAGGGAACCTGGGTTTATTTCTGAGCATCCATGCTAAGCAGCTCACAACGACCTGTGACTCCACCACTAGCAGGGCCAACACCCTCTTCCAGCCTCTGAGGGCACCCATACAAATGGTGTATTTTCACATAAATAACAATAAAAGCTAACATAAACCATTTGTTTTGAGTTTAGTCAATTCTGAACATCAGATAATCCAAACTATTGAGGGTTTTCAGAAAAGAGTCGGGAGGGATGGTCTACAGTAACTAATAGCACACTTACTGCTTTCTAGAATCCAACAAAGTTATTATGAAAACTCGTGCCCCAGGACACTTTCCACTCCTAAGTGCTACCCTGTGCTGTAACTAAGAGGGTGATTGTTGGCAACCCTCCTTCCCTCCTAGAAAATTCACTGGGCACTTTAAAAGAGCAACGTTTATTGGCATTTAAAACACTTTTAAAGTGCTAACTATATCTGAAAATGTTTCATATATTATACAGTTGTGAGATTATTAGACTCTGAAGGAGCAGGGCATAGTAGCACACACATAATCCTCATACTTGGGAGGGTAAGGCAGGAGGATCGTGAGTTCAAAGCTAGTCTGCACTGGGCTACATTGAGAGATCTGATATCAGAGAAGAAATAAAAGGCCTCAAAGAATATAGGACTAGTGGATGCCATCTCACTAAGAATAATACCTCATGAAAGGTAAAGGCCAACCCATCATCACTGATATGTGTGAGCAAAGAGGCTCAATAATGTTAGTCCAGGAAAAGATAATTTTCATTTGTAAAATATCTGGTTTGCCTGGCAGAAGACACGTTCTGTCAATCTTCAAAGGAAGTATCTTACAAAACAAAACAAAACCACCACCACCACCAAGAACAACAACAAAACCCTGTGGTACTTCTCATCAGATCCATCCTTCTCCCCCAAATCATACTCTCAATCAGACGCTGAAAGGGCAGCAGTTCTCTGCTAACCCTGGAGATGGTACAGGCACCAGCACATAATCCAGGGAAGAATAATGATTTGAAGAGTGCCCGCTGGTTCACCATGTTAACAAAGCATGAGTCTTACATGGTCAGTTGTTTCTCATCAATGAAGCCCAATCCACAGAGATGAAATGTCAGGTAAGTACTTAGTTAAACCCCTCATATAAATCCCAATAAATGTTGTTCTTTTAAAGTGCAGTAAGGTTAGAATTAATAATCTACCTAACGTAGTCATTAGTTATAAAAATCACAGAATATCACCATAAAATAGCAACATCTTTTATTACCTCCTATATCACAGACTCAGTCACATTTATTAAATTTAAACCATGAAAGACGAGGAACCAAGAAAAACCTACTACCTTCCATTGACTTTGCCACCACCATAAAAGGACAGTGACCAGAGTTGACACTGCAGATTCTAAAGCCATAGAAGATACAGATCCCTTCCTTGAGACTGACCTAAGGAAGACACGTGGATACTTAAGTTCCCATGAAAAGATATATTGAAAGGAGAGAAATCAGTGTAAGAGGGGTCCAAAGACAGCTCATAGAAGTGAAAGGTTGGTGTAAAAGACTTCTAGAGCCAAGAAGGCAGAAAAGAATTCTGAGAAAAAAATTAAGTTCAGTACTACAAACAATTGGACATCCACATGGAAAAGAATGAAACTGGCCAGGTGCAAATTGGATGTGCCTGTAGTCTCAGCTACAAAGGGTAAGGTGAAAAAAAAATCACTTGAGCCCTGGAGTTGAAAGGCAGCCTGGGCAACAAAGAGAATTCTCAAAAAGATGGAGGAGGAGGAGGAGGAGGAGGAGGAGGAGGAGGAGGAGGAAGAAGAAGAGGAGGAGGAGAAGACAGCATAATAGTAACAGCTACATCAAAGAGTTAAATTGGCTACTCAAATGTTTAAAGAATGAAATGTAAAAAACATGACTATAAAACTCTTAGATGAACCACAGGGATAGAGTCTTTGTGAATTTAACCAGTGACAGTCGAGGTTGTGACAATAAAAGCATGGCCAACAAACACAAAAGATAAATGAATGATAATTGAAATGAGAAACCTTTGTGCTTCACAGTGAAATGGCTACTCCTATCATGAAGGAAAACCCTGCAATTCATATAACAATGTATTTTTCTAGATTGCAAGTAGAACTCCTATCCATCCGTAATGCACAGGTAATCCAGTTTAAAGACTGACAAGGGATCTGAAAGATGTTTCTCCAAGGATGATACACTAATGACTGGCTATAAAGTGTGTAGGAAGTTGTTTAATATTAGACAAAAACAAAATGAAAGTCAAGCCCATGATGACACAGTATTTCACACTACCAGAGTTCAATATCATCCAAAAAGTAAGTGAGTGTTAGCAAGGACAAAGAGAAACTTAGAACACCTGTACACTGCTGGTGTGACTGTAAGATAGGGCATTTGGTATGAGACACAGTGTGTAATTGCCTCAAAATGTAACACATAAAATTAATGTAAGATCACACATTTCCATTCTCAGGTTAACAGCCAAGTAGAATGAAAACACATGCCCATACAAAACTCATACATGGATGTTCACAGCAGGTTATTCAAATCAGTCAATAAACCAATCAGAAAAGACCACTTGTATATATCCATTTATCTGAAATGTCAAAAAACAGGAAACTCTTTACAAAAAGGAGGTTAGTGGGTGAGAAGAGGGGGGCATGGGGGAGTTTCTGATGAGGTAAAGTATGCCGAAATGGTTCCATGTCACTGTAATTGCACTGAAGGCCACTGTGTTGTACACTTTAAATAGTAAACGCTGTGGTTCTGTGTAGTACATCTTGGCAAACCTTTCTTTGAAACATTTCTAGATAACTTTGTGAGGATCTATAAACACAACATTCAGACCAGCAATAATAGTTTTAAAAATCAAGAAATGGAAGAGAAACTAGAAAGCTAAGTGAGCATACTGGTACAAAAGCCTGCAGTGCAAAGTGAGTTGAACTGTCTCCTCCTCAGCTCTGCTGGCAGCCTATGGATAATGTGAATAAGAGCTCACAGCCTGGGAGATGCCCCCAAGTCACAACTGCTTTGCTAATATCTTACGGGGCTCTTCCACAAATCTCTACGTGTATTCTCCCCACTGGAACTTCTGGACTGGCCTCTTAGGACCAGCGTTTCTGGGTTTAATGTGACTTTCTGGATTTAGCAATTCCAAAATCAAAATGTCATTTAGTCTAATTTACTTAAACATTGTGAGGATTAAAGAAATAACAGGAGACAGTTTGACTTGGGGGCCCATAGAGGGCAGAAAATCATTTCTGGCTCTTGAAATTCTAAAAGTTAATGTAATGCACAAAAGCAATGTCTACATAGGTAAATTAGACTTGCAAATTACCTTGAAGTAATGTCACTGGAATACTAAGTGAAAGATGATTAAGCTCAATAATGGCTATGTTCACCTGAAGCTGTTCAGCCAAATAACTGTACCAGTGGGAAGCTATTAGAGAATATTACTGTACAAAAGAGAGTGAGTCTTACAAGAACAGGGGGAAACTGAAAGACAACCATGATGACCACCCTTCTTCAGGCTTTAATGGAGCCAGACTTTGGGTTACATGAGGAAGTATATAATTCCTTTCCATATTCCCTTTTTTAAAAATGCTTCAAAATGCATAAGCATTACAAAGTTCAGCATTTAAAGGGGGACTGGCATTTATATAGGCCTGATGTCACAGAAAACAATCCTATCGCTAAGGGCAGTAAGTAGCAGAAGAATCGGGAATACAAAGCCAGCCTGGACAACACAGTGAGGAAGAAACTATAAGAAAGAGAGAGAGAGAGAGAGAGAGAGAGAGAGAGAGAGAGAGAGAGAGAGAGAGGAAGGAAGGGAGAGAGAGAGAGAGAGAGAAAGGAAGGAAGGAAGGGAGAGAGGGAGGGAGGGAGGAAGGAAGGAAGGAAGGAAGGAAGGAAGGAAGGAAGGAAGGAAGGAAGGAAGGATAAGAACAACAACAACAAAAATCAACCAAGGATGCCATTTTTCTTCTGGGGTTCTTATCATTTCATTTTGAACCATGGGGAAGATATGATTTTTCTGACAATTTTAAACTGTCAACATCAAATAAATAATGAATACACATAAGGTTGGGAAAGTTACTTAAGAAACACCCAAAATGAATACACAAATGTAAAAATCCAAAGAAATTCTTCTACGTTTGAGCATACTGATTATATCAGCTTTCACTCATCAGTTTAGAACAATTTACAAGCAATTCCATTGCCTGTGAGTCCCTAAGGAGACCAGAATTAGTTCTACATTCTCCATACCAAACAGAATGGGAATGAGACCTCTCACATAGGCAGCAAGTCTCCCAGAGAGCAGACAGGCAAGTCTGTGTGCAGCTGGAGGGACAGGGCTCTGGTGTTCCAGAATGTGCATCCCACCCACCTCTTCCCTTCTCCTCTCTGAGCTCTAGGAGCAGGCCTAGCTTCCCTGGTCAGCTCTGTCCCAGACTTTCTGAACCTCTAGGACCAGGATAAGACAAGAGGTAACATAGCTGCCATACAACAATGGGTAATCTAGAAGACTTCAGAGGTAAAGAAACAAAACCCACCAGAAAACTCAGTCCTCCGTGCCTAATCAAGAAGTCACCCACCCAAGCAATTTGCATTTTACTCTGCTTTAAATATCTCAGATTTAATGTGGTGGCTCTGGGCATCCAGCATCTGTTCAGGGCTACATTGAGTAATCTCTATGTTGACACCTTATAATTTATCAATCAATATACCACCTCCTATTTGATTCTATATATGTTTAAGGGACACGGGATAATAAGAAAGAAGATAAAGGGATTATGAACAACATCTGAAAATTATTCTGAGGACATTGTATGACAATTCATTTTCACTCATTAAAATGGCCTCAGCTCTCCAGAGTGGAAACCAGGAAATTCAAAGTCATCTGCAGTGAGTTGGCCCAATGCTGCTTGTATTCTAATGCTAATATTGGTCCCTCAAGAGCTGGTTGCCCCACAGTAGAGAGTCCAGTCACATGCAGACCCAAGTGACACTATATGACCTTACCCCCAAGTTATTTTTAATTGGTAAATAAAAATGCTGACAGTCAATAGCTAGGCAGAAGAGACAAAGGCAGGAGTTAGGTTTTCAAGGCTCAAGGTCAAAGGAGAAACCGAAGAGAGAGAAAGAAGAGGGGAATGGAGGAGAGAGAAGCAGCCATGTGTTAGGTGAATCATGAAAACATGGCCGTGAGGGATGCCCAGTTGGAGTTAAGAGCAACCCAGATGAAACCTAGTAAGTAAGAACTCATTGCTATCAATAGGAAAGTAGATTCTAATAGCATAGAGGGCAGATATCTGCTCAGTTCTTGTGCTTTTAAGGCTTATTGTAAATAAAAGTTGTGTGTCTTGATCTGGGAACTGAATGATCAAGTCGGGGTAGAAAGTCTGAATTGGGATTAAATAATTTCTACAAGAGTCATCCTCAGCTACACTGTGAGTGTGAAGTCAGCAGGACCTACAAAAACAAAAGCTTTATAGCCAGGAGTGGTGGTTCACACCTATAATCCTAGCACTCCGGACGGTAAATTGGCAGGAGAAAGATTGCTACAAGTTCAGGGTCAGCCTGGGCTACACGATTTCCAGACCGCACAAAGCTATGGCATTTCAAAGAAACTTTATTTATTATGCTCTATGCTATATAATTGCCAAGAATAATACAATTGCTTCTATTATTTAAATACAAATAATTTAGGCTTCTAATTATAATAAGTACTTCAGCTGAAGGATCCCTTTACCAAGCACACTTATTTATATTCCCAGAACACAATATGTTTCTTGTTATTTTCCACCTTTTACCTGAATTGAAGAGGAAGGAAACATGTCAGGCTTTGTTCCACATGAAAGCACCATCATTCCCTATCCCTGCAGATCAAAAATAACCCGCGGTCTAAAGCTTCGTTGCAAAACCACCTCTTGCACACAGTCTATTATCTGCCTGGAGGAGAAGGATGCTAACTGCAGCGGCCCCGGGCACTAGGCTTACTTTGTATCCGAGCCAAAAGCCTAGTTCCTAAGAGAATGGTAATAAAGACTCTTCTAAGGCCCACAGCTGGGGATTGGCTAAAGTTACTCTAAAAGGCACATTGAAGCCCAAAACATTGCTAAGGATAATATCTCTCTTCCTATGATTTAAAAGAAACAAAATGTATAAATGAACTACTGGGTACACTCAGGAGGAAAATAAACAGGTAGTTACAGTTAATGCTGAGCTTAAAAGGTAAGAGAAAGAGGACATGAGACACTCTGAGAACAGGACACCTAGCACAATCAGACACTTCCCAAGTAGAGATGTACCCCTAGGGTAGCACACATTCAAGCCTATGTGCTTCCAACTCCCTCCCCTCCCATCATCCCTTCTCCTCCATCCTTCCTCACTCCCTTTCTGAATGGTTTTTATACAACATATTTACATGAATCCAAATATTGAAAAGAATCTTTCATGCCAAAATTGCTATTCAAATTTCCACTTGGGAAGAGGTAACAGCAAACGTATTCTCGTGAAATGGAACACGCAGCTTCTTGAAGTTAGCACATTAATCTATAACTATTATAAACTATTATTGATTCAACTATTATTGAAAACCAAATGCCAAGTTCCAAAATAAAATGTGGAAGCATCCCAGAATACTTCTAAAGTATGCGCTCTATGGAGCATAAATTTGTAATTGAACACCATTTGCCAAGAAACTGACAGAGATCCGAACATTCCTGAATTACTTTATGAAAGATGACTTCGAGAGAGGCCATATTAACACTAAACATCTGAAACACATTTTTAAATGCAGGACAAGTAGAGCATGTTTGCAAACCATATGCTTGATGGAATTAATTTTCAAGGCCCAGATGACAATTTATATAAATTTTGTCCAAAAAACAACCATTGCATGTTAATTAATATGAAGAAAAGAAAAAATGATGGGGTTGGCCAGGCACATTGAGAGTTTGGAAGACAGAAACAGACGGGGCCTCTGGAGCTCCTGATGGAATGATCCTTTGCCCTTCACTGTTCACAGACATACAAGGCCCCTGGGGTTATCACTCTGCCAGGTCCCCCATAAAATCTACCAGTAATATAGCATTAATATTGCTACTCAGTCCCTGCTGTGTCAGGTTCAGTCATAGACTGCTGATCTTCATGACTGTTATATGAACTCCCTTCCCTACTGTGAAATACAAGGCTTTGTCCTTGTTGAACTAATTCCAACAATTTGGAAGAAACTAACAAAGTAAAGAGGCTACGTCATGCTGGAAGTTTATTAAGCAGCTTACCATTCTCTTTTTCCTGTAAAACCAGCCTTGATAACTGAAAACGTAACTCTCACACTTTAAATTGCTTTATAATTCATTTGTGAATTATAAAAAGGTGAAACTACCAGGGTCCTTTCTTATGCCTTACATTGTTTTTTTTTACATCTTCCTCCATCTTTTCTGACAATTGAGAAATGCTCAAGAATCTAGTTCAACAAGTCCTACTATATTCCTACCAATGGAGACAGGAATATGTAGGTAACTTTCTTAATTCAAAAGGCAGACAATGGTTTACTGAAGAGCCTGAAGAGAGTAATTCTGTTAAAAGACGTGAACACATGAATGAAGGAATACCTCTGCACTCACTGTGTCTCCAAAATCCTAGTTCTGTCTCTGTGCCCCATCTATCCCCACACTCTGCTGTTCTTCAGATGGGAATTTAATAGAGGGCTTCACGTCTGTTGGCACCAATCCTGTCATTGAGCAATACCCAGCATCCTACCCCTGTGCCGTGTGTGTGTGTGTGTGTGTGTGTGTGTGTGTGTGTGTGTGTGTGTGTGTGTTGCTAAGGGTGCAACCCAGGCCCCTGCACATGCAAGGCAAGTGTTCTACACGAAGAGACTTTTTCAGATACTTAATAGCTAGTGAGCTAAGGACCAAACCTCAAGTGTCCAGAGAAAATGTTCAGTGGTTAGGAGTTCATACTGGTCTTTCAGAGAACTAGTATTTTGTTCCCAGGAGGAGTTGATGTCTCTAGGCTCTGAGGGCCCCTGAACTCATATGCACATACCCTGTCCCCAAACAAGCATACATACATACAGCTTTAAAGCAAATCTTTCTTCAAATGCCTGTGGGAGCCCTGAAACTCATAGTGGTAAATGCAGTGGACCACAAGAGATACCTTTGATGAATACTCCTCCTACAGATGGTGTCTATGGCTCAGTGATGCGTGGTGATACAACATCTAAGAATCCTCTCTCTCTCTCTCTCTCTCTCTCTCTCTCTCTCTCTCTCTCTCTCTCTCTCTCTCTCTCTCTCTCTCTCTCTCTCTCTCTCTCTCTCTCTCTCTCTCTCGTCAGGAATAAAGATTTTTACATAGAATTTTCAAGGAACTACCAAATCTTCAAATTTTAGAAAATCTTAAATGGGACCCAAACTAGGTGACCCAAACTGAAGATACCAGTTATCAAATTGTGTCCCGTGGTCTCCAACTCAGGGCCTGTGCTCCAAAACTGTCATTAACTGATCCAGTCCCTGTCGATCTTACCCACAACACTTCTCAGTAGATGGTAGGTGATTCTGTATAACATGGAGAACATTTTTAGATAAGATTAATATATAAAACAGTAAACTTTAGGTAAAGTAAATTGTTTTCTGTCTGTGGACTGTTCTCATCTTAGCAATTGAAAGTAAATTGAAGACAATGTCACAGCCTCTGCACAAGAGGAATTTCCTCAGACGCTACTTCCAGATATCAGCACGCCCTTGGCTCTCCTGGGTCTGGAGCCTGCCAGCCCACGCTGCAGCTTTTGGACTCCACAGCCAATATAATCATATGAGCTGATTGCTGAAAATAAATCTCTTTCTACACACACACACACACACACACACACACACACACAAACATGCGCGTGTGCACACACACACATATGCAGGCGCACATACACATCTTATTAGCTCCCCTTCTCTGGAAAGCATCGCAAATATTTCTAGTTTAGGCTTCTTCTTTAAGCAGTCTTTCTCTAGGGTTCCCTATACTGGAACAATAATCCTTGTAGAATGAGATGTGAGGTTACATTTTTATCTGCAAATATGCAGATAAAAACCAGAGACAGCACACACCATGGAGTGTGCCTGCAGGATTACAGGAACATGCAAATGCTGTCTTACATGTAGATTCTTAGGCTTGGCTCCTGACCTACTGAACTCAGCCCTCTGAGACCTAAGCCAGGAATCTGCATTTTGGCAGCTCCCCCAGGATGATCTGCACACATACCAAGGTTTGAGGACAGTGGCAGAATTAAGAGTCAAAAGATCAGTAGTTAAGAAAATAGATTCTAGAGGCTGGAGAGATGGCTCAGAGGTTAAGAACACTGGATGCTCTTGCAGAGGTCCTGAGTTCAATTCCCAGCAACCAGTGGTGGCTCACAACCATCTATAATATAATCTGGTGTCCTCTTCTGGCCACAGGCATACATTCAGGCAGAACACTGTATAATTTTTTTTTGTTTTTGTTTTTATTTTTTATTAGAAGTTTTCTTTATTTACATGTCATACAATATCTCCTTTCCCAGGTTCCCCTTCAAAAGTAAAATAAAATAAAACAAAAACAAAAACAAACCCTTGTTCCCACCCCTCTTCCCCTGCAAACCACCCCACCCTCTCCTGTTTACTGGCCCTGGCATTCCCCTACACTGGGGCACAGAACCTTCACAGAGCCAAGGGCCTCTTCTCCCTTTGATGACCGACTTGGCTATCCTCTGCTATACATATGCTGCTGGAGTCATTAGTCCCAACATGTGTACTCTTTGGTTGGTGGTTTAGGCCCTGGGAGCTCTGAGGGTACTAGTTAGCTCATATTGTTGTTCGTCCTAAGGGGCTGCAAATTCTTCAGCTCCTTGGGTCCTTTCTCTACCTCCTTCATTGGGGACCCTGTGCTCAGTCCAATAGATGGCTTGGAGCCTCTACTTCTGTATTAGTTGGGTACTGTCAGAGCCTCTCAGGAGACAGCTATATCAGGCTCCTGTCAGCCAGCACTTGCTGGCATCCACAATAGTGTCTAGATTTGATGATTGACTATGGGAAGGATTCCCAGGTGGAACAGTCTCTGAATTGTCCTTCCTTCATTCTCTGCTCCATAGTTTGTCTCTGCAACTCCTTCCATGAGTATTTTGTTCCCCCTTTTAAGAAGGATAGAAGTATCCACACTTTGCTCTTCCTTCTTCTTGAGTTTCTTGTGGTTTGTGGATTGTACTTTGTGTATTCCGATCTTCTGGGCTAATATCCACTCACCAGAGAGTGCATTCCATGTGTGTTTTTTGGTAATTAGGTTACCTCACTCAGAATGATATTCTCCAGATCCATCCATTTCCCCAAGGATTTCATAAATTCATTGCTTTTAATAGCTGAGTAGTACTCCATTGTGTAAATGTACCACATTTTCTGTATCCATTCCTCTGTTGAGGGACATCTGGGTTGTTTCCCGTTTCTGGCTATTATAAATAAGGCTGCTATGAACATGGTGGAGCATGTGTCCTTATTACATGTTGGAGCACACTGTATATATAATAAATCTTCTTTAAAAAGAAAGGAAGGAAGGAATGAAGAAAGGAAGGAAGAAAGAGAGAGAGAAAGAAAGAAAGAAAGAAAGAAAGAAAGGAAGGAAGGAAGGAAGAAAGAAAGAAAGAAGATTCTAAAGCAAAACAACACACCTACTTGCTACCTGTGTGAGGGATGCTTCAGAAGAGAGTCCACTTCACACCTCATAGCTCAGCCAGGTAAGAGTGTGGCACTTACACATAATTAGCATCCAATGAATAGCAACTGTGATTGCTGAACAATCCCATCCCAGGTATTCTGGCACATTTTCAGAATCGTGCTAGCTGACATTTACCGTGACATTCACACTGGTACTTTACAAGCTTAAATACTTTCTAAGGGAAAGTTCATGATAATTACATATTCTATGCTTCGTTTGTAATTTGGTGATTTGTGTATAATCTCTATGGTAACTTTCTAGACATCTGAACATTGGATTAGTGAATCAGGAGTTATTGACTGTGCCATGCAGCAAGCATGGCTATTTTGCTGCTGTGCACCATGAGTATCCACTGGGAGTTAAGAATCTCAGTCTCTCTTCAATTCACTGACACTTTTCTCTCTCTCTTAGGATTGTGACAAGATCTTATTTCTGTCTGGCACAATAGCTCCTAGCTCAGATGGCTTTCATAAAAGACATTCAAATGTAGACATTCCATGAATTGAAAATTTCTCACTTACGATGGGTTCAATCCAACATTCTTCCACTAATCAAGTCTCATAATAATATTTAAAGACAGACACAAAATAGTTAGAAAGAAAGCCTACAAATCATATGGGAGATGTAAAACACTGAAATCTTCTCTGCCCCATAAAACAACTCAGTTATCTTTCAATATTTTTTCACATCAACCTTTTAACCAGAGATCAGCTAGATGCCCAATGCCAAATGGAAACTACAAGGATAGAAGCTTTCAGATAAGAAAGGAAAATGGTATGACATAATTGTGTAAAGGACCAGAAATGTGGCAGATTTGTTTATTTGATATAAATGTGGTATCATTTTGTGTTTGAATTTGAAAAGGTTATAAAAAAATAATGCTTTTACAGGATGAATCTACTTTAAGACGAGACAGAAAATTTTTCACAGCCTTGTTTGACATAATAAAATAATTAACCTGCTCAACTGATTAAATGTAAAAAGGAAAAATGGAGATTAACAATTGTCATATAAGTACAATGTCATCTGTTCAGAGCCTGAAGTCTGACAGGGGCCCTTCAGGATGAACCGCCTGTATGTGCACAGACAGATGGATTGGGAGTGGGTATGCAAGTCATCTTCTATAGAAGACACATTCTAGGAATATGTGAGAAGATCAGCAGCCCAAGAACTAGATCTGCATCCAGATACCCATGGCTATGACGTAACAGCGCGAGGGTAAACTAGCATATCCACATCTGCCAGAATCACGAAAAACATACCAGCACTTTAGTAGTGAGAAATATCATGCATGGGACTAGAGAAAGAATGCAGAATATAAAGGACAAAGATGTGTTTTACCTACTGGTCCATTCTGCTAGCATTCAAAGAAGCAGTCAAAAATGATCACCTTGCCCCTAAAATTATAATCTGATGAATGAATATAATATATAGATGGCATATACTCAAGACACAGTAACAAAATAAAAATTAAAAAGTCTCTGAGTTTCAGTATTCTCACGCAGTTTAGCAAAAAAGACTAGTCAACAGAAATTAACTGGAGAAAATAAATGGAGCTGAAAATTTGAGAAGGCTTCCATAGGTGAGCCTGACTTGGTCATGAGGCTGAAAGAAGGCATGATGACCTATCCTGAGCAAAAACTAGTGTAAGAAAAACCAGAGAGTGACTAGACAAAACAAATGGGCAATAACTCCCAGTTACCCTGTGGGATGAAACTCTGATCTAAGCAACCTACATTCAGCTGAGACTGTAGAGCATCATTCACTGTAGTAGGCCTTCAGTGGTCCTGCTACAGCTGGACTACCATCTCTGGGAGTGGCCAGAGGTCTTGTGCTCTCTTGGAATTACTGCAGCAACCACCACCCACTTCCGACCTAAAATGAGGGGAAGCAGTAATTCATCTACACCAAAGGTCAAATTTGAAGGAGAAACATCCTCGAGATGATCAGAATGCTATGGGAAATCAAAGTCTGCAGACCATGTTAGAGTCAGCAACCTTGAGTCAGGCCCCTTAGTCACATGACCTTAGTCAAACTGTTTAACTTCTCTGCATTTAGTTTTAGCCATCGTAAAATGAAGAGAGTAGACACCACAGAACCTACTGTTCTACAGACTGACTTTAATGGGAAGGAGATCATATGAAAACACCAGTAGTGTCAAGCACACTGCAACTCCCTCGAATGGTACCTATTATTACAGATGATGAAGGAATGGTTCATCCATTCAGAGTAGTATTGAAGGCTTCACACAGGTGGCAAACACTGAGGAGGCAAAATACTATTTACCAAGAACAGCTATGCCCTGACAGGCTCACTTCCCACTCAGCAAAGAATTTCAGCAGAAATAAATTAAATGGCCTCCGCTGGGATTCCCACATCTTCCATTGCATTTTATGTTCACAATTAACTCATTCTGTGAATTAAAGGGTAAATACAAAAACATCGAGAAAATAAAGTATCCTTGGTGATCTCATTCAGCACTGCATAGATTATCACCAACAGAGTAACTGACCCCAGGCTGGGAGGTTTAAGATAGGACATAAGGTTGACAATCAAGTGTGGGTGATTCGATTTCCTGAAATAGCACTGTTCTTAGACACTGGGCGAAATCTGGCAAAAAAGAGAGGCTGTGGGTAGATGGAAGGATTGGAAAGACACACTCAGAATGGCACCATGCTGCCAATAAATAGTCAGAATTACCTTGGCTGTCCTGACTCAGGTTTCAGAAAAGACCTGGTTCTCAGCTGAGAGACAAAAACCATGGTCATATCAGTCCTGGAGAATCAATCATGAACGCTCAACACCCTGACAAATTAAGTTTTGTCAGCTGCCCTCAGCAAACAAAAGAGACCAGCAGTCTTCAGGCTTCCTAACTGTTTTGATGGACCATTAGACATGTATCAGAAGACAATCACACAGTTCATCTACAGGGTTTCTACTGACTCCACATCCCTTGGTAACATCCCACCGTCAACCACTGCAGTCCCGTATGCTTCAGGATCAATTCGATGAAAACCTTGTAGCCTGCAGTTAGATATTATCCTACAGAGCCTAGATGTTCCCTGGGATTTTGTAATTGGTTTTAATGCATTTTGTTGCTGTTGTTGTTAAGTGACAGACAGGCAAAAATAAAATACAGAAACAAAGCCAAAGAGGTCAGAATTCTCAGACTGGGAAGAAAGCATGGTCTCTTCCACATCCATCTCTCTCGTGCAGACTCCTTTACCCTGGTCAGCAAGCCTCGCTATCAGATCTTCTAAATTTCATATTGCAAATAATCTCCAATGAAAAGGGAGTTGATACTTTTTCAGTATGTGTGAAATTTTCAAGGGAAGGACCAGCTTCAATCAGGTACCCTCTCCTGGCCAGTCCACTCTTGCCCTATAAAAGAGCTAACAGAGAAAGAGGAGGATCCTGTAAAGAAATGTTATTGTCCAGTGGGAATTGGCACCATTCCCAAAAGAAAGTGGGCATTATTCTCGAAGAAAGGCTAAGCACAGGGTCAAGAAGACAATATTTACATGTATTTTTATTCAAAGTAAACAGGATATGAAGGACATGGTTGCAAATTTTATAACTACACTTTCACCAAACTCAACCCCAGGTCATAAATTTTATGCCATTCAAATCTTGTAAGCAATTGTGCTCCTGACCTTCTCTGCCATTATTTTCATCTTTCCTACCTCCAGATGCCTAGGTGGAGGACAGTAAACCTCCTAGGAAGCAACTTCTCCAGGATAAAATACATTACCATGGCATTTCAACCATGTTACTCCTGTGTAGAGCAGCCCTGAGGGTAGACTTATTTTCTTACCATTCTACGTGTTTCAGTCTAACCCCAGATAACCAGAGGGGTTTTTAATAAAATTTTCTAACATGAAGTGACTCCATCACTGTATCATAGAATTATAATCCTCAGTTAGACTGAAAACAAACAGCCAGTATCCACATAGAAACCACACGTCTTTCTTAGAGTTCTGTCTACTTCTATCTGGTCACTATGACACAGCAAGACAGACTCAGAAAAATATACGAATAACTTAATTACATTGGCACTTGCAATTGTTTCCTAAGAAACATTACATGCTGGCTTGGGTGTTTTTCAGTGTAGGAAGTGTTTGAGGTACGGGTTTGAGGTGATAAAGTCTGGCCAGCAGTGAAGGTTTTATAGACATCTCCTTAGTGATGCAATCTTTCAGAATTGTCTGTTATGCTGCAACCTTTACTGTACAAAATCATATAACATATAATCTTTGAAAAACAAATGTTCCACCTATGTTCATACCCCTGACCTTGCTTCCTGGGTGACTGGAGATTTAGCTGAGTTCAAGTTCTAGACAGGTTACAAAGAGACCTATGGAGGTCTCCTACAAGACAGAGGGATCAGAAGAAGGAGAAATTGGGGAAAGGGGATCAGGTGACAGCACCTATACTAGCAGGGGAGGTAGACAGCAGCAAGATGCTTGGGTGAGAGCCTGAGTTCAATGAAACATTTCAGAAAGCTGGAGAAGAGCCAGTTGGCCCCAGTGACATTAAAAGAGCAGGGACCCCAGTCTGTCAAGACAAACTATCTTTGCTGTCCGAACTCTTTCAATTCAAGTATAGTCTAAATTTAGAGTCTGCCATCAAAGCTCTTCTGACAGTTTTGAAGAGTTCCTTAAATGTATAATTGGAAGTAGGGCCCCTCAAAACCAGTTCAACTCCTTCTTCTGCAGTCCTGTCTGCTCACCACTAGATTAATGTGAAACTCACCCTTTCCTGGGTTCCCACCCATACAAGTCATTACACCCATGAGCATAAGAGACTTGCTTGGTCCATCTGATTGTTATTATTTATTCATGCATTTGGTTTCTAAGATAGAGTTTCATATAGCCCAGGCAGATCTTGAAATTGCTCCACAGACAGTTGCCCCAGAGATACTGATCCTTCTGCCTCTATCTCCCAAATATGAGGCTATAAACATATACCTTACTCAGTCCATCATTTTAAGGGAAGTAGATGAAGAGTTTGCACAGCAGTAAAGAAAACTATTTCATAATCACCATCAAAACATCTCTTATCTTGAATTTCACAGACTCCTTCACTCAGCTCTGCACCAAGGCAAGCTTTTCTCTCCTATCTCTGTCCTACTGCTTTACAGGAAAGTGAATTCCCTGCACTGTTGTTATGGTTTGAATGATAACTCCCCAGCCCTTCACAGGCTCCTATATTGAATACTTGTTGTCTATGTGAGGAGATTAGAGAACTAAGGAGGTGGGACCTTTGTGAAGGAAATGTCACAAAGGGCAGGCTTAGGGGGTTTATATCCTTCCCCCCACTTCCTGTTCTGTGTCTGTCCTACCTATGTGTAGACAAAATTGTGACCACCCAGCTTCCTAGCTTTGCCACCATACCTTCATCACCAAGATGGACTCCATCCCTCTGGAATCATAAGGTAAATCCCTTCATCCCTAATTTATTCTGGGTTTGTGTAACCATTGTCCTTTGCCTCCTTGGATCTTATTCCTGACATGTTCTCCAGTTTAACTTTGTATCCCTCAGTGAATTATGAAGGCATTTCCACAAAGAGGAGTTTTCTTCCCTTAAGAAAACTATAAGTGACAGCTGCTAGGATGGTCCCGTTAACTTCATGCTCCCTGTATACGAGGATGGAATGTAATCTTTTGTCCCTGTGCAGGGTTGACAATTAGAAATGTGTGCAGAGAAAATCCAGAGATGCAGCAGCCTGGACAAGGTAGAGTCCACCTGCTTACTCACACATCTGGACATCTGAATAACTATGTGAATGGTTCTCTGCAGCTTTCTATCTCCCTGATTGTAAAGGCGATTCTTCTTTCTAGAAATAAATTCTGATGCTTACTTTGACCCTCTCATAATCAGCTCTGACCCCAACTGGAGTATTTCACAAAGCAACAAGCAACAAGTGATCATAAAGGACTTCCAGGCCCTGAACTATGAACTGTCCACAACCGCCACTAATCTCATGGATTTGTAGAACCTGACACACAGAGAAGGGCGACTTTGAGTAAAGTTATGTCCCATCCTTAGTCTGATCCTACCAAAGTCACTCCTATTGCAGTGCTGGTGCAGTACAGTTGTGCAGCTTGGTCTTCATGTGAGACTCCCAACAGCAGGATCAGAGGCTGTCCCTGACTCTGTTGCCTGCTTCTCTTCTAGCCTCAACAGAAAAGGATGTACCCATCCTTACTGCAACTTGATATGCCAGGGATGGTTGATATCCATGGAGGACTCTCTTTCTAAATGGAAAGAGAAGAGGAGTGGTTCTGGGGTGGGGATGCAGGGAGGAGAAGAGAGAGGGATAACTAGTCTGGATGTAAAATACATAAATTAATTAAATAGATATATATGTCCAAACTTCTTCTCATTTCTCCACAAACCTGTTTACACCCCAGTGTTCTCAATTCATTACCCTTTGCTGAGCTGCTAGGGGACTCTACGGTCTTCTTTGACACCACTACCTCCCTATATTCTCACAGCTACGTCAACAAGCTTACTGTCCCACCCTCAAAATCCCATCTAGAGTTTTATGTCCCATTTCTTGCCACCCAAACAAAGCCAAACTTACTTCAATTGAGCTTTTATGACATTTTTTGAATTGATATATCCTCATTCATTATTAATCTCTTACAAGGTCCATTTTACAACCAGCAACCAGAAACTAATTATGTCTTCTATGGTTTAAAATTCCCAAGACCCTTGAAATAAAATCAACTTTCCGTGGCGGCTATAATGGGTCCTGTCTACCACTCTCAGTAACTCTCAGAGGCTCTTAAAAATACCTCAGTACCACCAGATCACTGAAGTTGGTCTCTAGAGATGGGTTCAGATTTTGAGTGTGGAAGAACAGCCCTGCCCTGGCCTGCTTTCTATTGATTGCCCTTTCAGCCATTACACTGGAGTTTTACTGCCTCTGTTTTCCACAGAGCAGCCTGGGAAGCTCCTCCCTCTTCCATTCTCCCCTCCACCATTGGCCATCTTTACATCCTAGGCTCTGCCTATTCATTTAGATATCTACTAGGACCACCTCTACCCAACACCAGTAAATCTCAAAATGTGGTCTCAGGAGGCTGAGGAAATGATCCAGTGGGTAAAGCATGAGGACCTGCATTTAAATCCCCAGCATCAAAATCCCAGCATGGCCAGCATGCTTGTAATTGCATTGTTGGGGGGGGGGGGGAACGGATATGGTTCACTGGATAGCTAGAACTAGTCAAAACCCAGTGAGCCACAGGTTCAGTGAAGACTATGTCCAAATGAAATAAAGCTAAGAGCAATGGAGCAAGACACCCTTGTTCCCCTCTGACCTCTATATGGGGCACAGGCACACACAGACACATATGCATATATCATGCACGTGCAAACATAATCTTGTAAAGCAAGTAGAACCACACAACTGAGGATGATTCTCAGGCCTCACACCAGGACCCCAGAGAGTCAGGAACTAAGACAGACAATGCTGTTTTCTCGAACAAGACCCCAAGTGGTTCTGAAGCACACTGAGATTTGAGGTGCACTATTCTGCATGTATATGAAATGTGTGTATGAATGTATGTACTTATTCATCGACTACCTCCTCTCTGCTCCCTGTCACCTGATGTCATCTTTGCTTCATAGCAGCCATCTGGAACGCACAGGCACCCTTTTCAATCATTTGTCCCCATGCTCCTCCATGTTCCATGCAAATTTATTCCCCTTCCATGTCCCAAGCTTAGTGTCTGACATACATACTAAGTATTCGACAAATATGCATTGAACAAATGAATCCAGAAACCAACATAGCCTCTTCCTCCTCCAGAAGCCCTAGGGGCTAGTTTTGTTTTGTTTCCTTCTGTTTCCCTCTAGAGAGAAGCCCTGAGCAAGATGTGCTTCGGGATCCGCAATAGACTGTCTCAGAAAGTGACATCAGACCCAACGAAATGGCTCACACCAGCCAATTTTGGTTCCTACAGGAAGGAGTCATTTAAAATGATGAGTGTGCTTGGCTCACAGCAATGTGAAGTAGCTGCCACCTGTGACTCATGCACAGCTGGGCGGCCTTATTAAATCCCAGGTAAACTGCCAAGGCATTTCCCAAGAAATGGATCTGCAGAGCAATAGCACTCAAGGGATCATTGTGGAAGGAGAGACAGGGAAGGGCTGGGCATTCTGGTCAGAGGCCCGAGGACTCCCACCCCACAGACTTCAGCCTCTGCTTTCCAAGGGCAGAAAGACACCACTCTTTTGTACAAGCTTCTTTTAGCTAGAGTGATGCCTCTGCTTATCTCTGCTGTAGTTTTGCTCCATTATCAGGGAGTGTCAGTTCTTGCATTTCCTTTTGGGCTGTTTGCCATCCTAGATTGATTGGTGATTACAGTTTCTTATGTCTGTTGTGTGAGCTGCAGCGTTCTTCCTACTCTGTGCTTCGATTTTAACTTTGTTTGAGTGATTCCTCCTCAGTCAGAACAAAATAATGCAGATAGTCACATGGGTCAATCTTCCACCTTAGGGTGTCTGACTAGTAAAGCCTCACGTACTCCAAATAAATCAAAATATTCACTCCCGCCCCCTTCCGACGCGTCCATGGTTTGTCATTACTTTTTTTACAGGAAAAGTTAACAATGTTCATTAGCAGCAGTTCCTTTTGGAAAAGAAGGCTGAGGAAAGATCAAGTTTGATTTATTACTAAATGACGTACTTTTTTTTTTCTGCTTGAAAAATTATATTTTCAGCATTTAGCATAGTAACTGGTTGGTATTCATGATTGGAGAGTGAGATAGTACAATGGTACAGAATAGCGTAGGTCATAAGGCAACAGATTTCCCAGAGGAACGTGTATACACGTGACTGTGCTGCTTTTGCTGATGTATAGAAATGTTAACGCACAGTCAAATGTCAACCAATACCAACGGGTTATCCATAGTGTCAACAACAGGAACAACAACAGCTCCCCTGCCTCACACAGCCTTGGGTACTCCACTCCTGTTAACTCATTTAATCCTCAGAACAAGTCTATGTGGAATTTGTACTGTTCTCTGAATTTCACAGATAAGAATATCCAGGTACCAAGAGAGGAAGACCTTTGCTCTAAGTCTCACAATAAACAAATTAGCAGATACTCTGAGACTGGAGCACTAAGGAGCTTAAAACCCCAACTGTATGCAAAAAAGAAAAAAGAGAAGCTTCTCTGGAGTCAGTAGTGGCTCAAAGGCACACAGCAGTAGTGACACACAGGCATACAGTAGAAGTGGCTCACAGGTACACATCTTTCCTCCCAACACTTGAGAGACAGAGGCAGGCTGATGTCTGTGAGTCTGAGGCTGGCGTGGTCTAAACAGTGAAACCCTGTCTAAATAATATTTTAATAATATAAAATAACACACTATAGACAGAATAGGAAGAATTTAGGACATTTGTGCTACTAATATCTAAAAAATATTGTGATGTGTGTGTGTGTGTGTGTGTGTGTGTGTGTTCCAAAAATGGACTAAACATGTCCTTAGCACCAACTTCCTCTATCTCCATAAAGGAAAGATACAACTGCCATAGGACCTTTGAAGGCCACACAGGAAGTAAACGTGGGGTTTGAATAAGACTAGCCCCCAGCAGCTCATAGATTTGAAAGCTTGGACATCAAGGAGTAGCACTTCTTGAGAGGGATTTGGAGGCATGGCCTTGTTAGAGGAAGTGTGCTATTAGGGGTAGGCTTTGGGATTTTCAAAGACTAAGCCAGTCCCAGTCTCTCTCTCTCTGTTTCTCTCTGTCTCTGTCTCTGTCTCTGTCTCTCTGTCTCTGTCTCTGTCTCTCTCTGTCTCTCTCTCTCTCTCTCTCTCTCTCTCTCTCTCTCTCTCCCTCTTTCTCTCTTTTTCTCTCTGCCTACAGATCAGGATATAGCTCTCAACTACTGCCCCAGTATCTGTCTTCATGTCACCATGCTCCCTGCCTTGATGATAATGAAATAAACCTCTGAAACCATAATCAAGCCTCAATTAAATTAAATTCTCTTATAAGAGTTGGTATAGTCATGATGTCTCTTCACAGCAATAGAATACTGACTAGACAATAAATCAAATCTCAGTGTCTCCTTAAACTTACTTCCCTCCACATTTTTGAAGTTCAAACTCTCGCCATGAACTGCAATGATTTCCACATAAGACCTGATACAAAATGTGGACAGTTTAAACTACATTGAACAACTTGGTCTACATATTGAAGTCAGAAATTACTTCCCACAACCTTATATATTAAAGACTTAGACAAGTCTTTAAAGAAATTGTTGAAAATAGCAGCAAAAGATATGTTTAGTTTTTTTTTTTTTTTTTTTTTTTTTTTTTTGAGACAATGTCTCATTATGCATCCCTGGCTGGCTCCAAACTCACAAGCAGCTGCCCTCCATGGACTTAGATTATACATAAGTGCCACCATGCCTGGTAAGATGTCACTTAGTAACTAGTTTTTATTTTAGTTATAAAAATGAGTAGAGCTTTTAGCTTCATGATAGCAGCGTCTTAGTTTCTTTCTTGATGCTGAGGTAAAGCACCTTGACAAAGACAAGCTAAGGGAGAAAGTTCATACTTCTAGGTCATAGTCCCTCATGGCAGGGAAATCACACTGCTTGGAGCTTGAGGGAGCTGGTCACACCCTACCCACATTGAAAAAGCAGAGAGAGACAAACAAATACATGGTAATGTTCAGTTTGCTACATACAGTCCAGGATCCCAGTCAGGGAATAGTTTCATCAGAGTGGTCTTCCTGTGACAGCTAACTAATCAAGATAATCCTCTACAGCATGTCCATCTCCGCAGTAATTATATATTCTGTCCAGTAGACAACGCTAACTGCACAACTATTATCTTCATTACAGCTTATTTGAGATCAGAAGGCCTATCCGCTGTGGGTGGAACCATTCCCTGGGCAGGGAAGTCCTGGATCATAAAGTGAGTAGAGCACTAGCCTACATTTGTCTCTCTCTGCTCCACATCTGTAGGTGCAGTGCAACCAGCTGCTCCACATCTGTAGTGCAGTGCAACCAGCTGCTTCCAGCTCCTGATGCCTCGACTCCCTACCACGGCAGACTGTCTTGAGCAGAAGCAAAAATAAGCTCCTCCCTCCTTAAGCTGTTTTTCTCAGAGTATTGCGTCCCAGCAACAGAAAAGTAAATAAGGCACGAAGGAAAGATGAGTTTTGCTCCTTCTTGGTTCAAAATTCCAAAACCAGGTAGATGTCAGGAAACAAAAACACAAACTCCTACTTCAGCGAAAGGAAGAAGTGACTTGATAATAACATTTGGAACGGAGACAGATTCAGAAAACATCTTAACACAGAAAAGGAAAGTTAAAGCGATTCACTCCTGAGATCTAACAAATGGAGACATGGAACACTCTTGAGAGATAAAAGACTGTTGCTAAAACCAGACTGTCTCAGATTTGGTGGTTGATGAGCAGCAGCTGGCTTCCCCAGGACTGGCAGGACCTCTTTGTAAGCAGTGATCTAGCTCTGTGGTAACGCCACACCAGTAGCTTGAAATCAACCCCCATTGAGAACATTTGTACTGCCAATACCAGCCAACACTACAAATCTGAATTTGGATTTCTGAGTTGGCTTGTTTTGTTTTGTTTTGTTTTGTTTTGTTTTGTTGTTTCTTCTGTTGATGTTGTTAGCTTGTTTGTTTCCTAGAAATCTTGAAAATATGTATAAGCATATCCCCGATCCTAAGAACTAATTGCCACCACGAACTAGAAACGTGAGTCTCTAGACACTCGGGCACATCAGTGACTAGGGGGTCAAGTACTGAGAAGAACATTCTGTGTGAATAAGCTGTGCACTGAACCCCAAGATCCTTCAAACCTACAACATCAACATTCTGCTTTTATTCCCCTGGTAGTAAGAGAAGAAAGATTTCTCTAAAATAATATTCTTTGGGGATCAGGGTTGGGGGTTAACTACAAAAAAGCCACCTGAGTCACCTGCCCCTAGTCAGTCAGTCCATTGTGCCTATCTACCCAGTGAGGCAAAAATCTACAAAATTCATTTCTGAATACCTTTCTGCAAGAAGCTACTACCCCTCACAAAAAAATAAAGCAATAAACAAACAGCAATAAAAAAAGATGACATGAATTCAAGATCCCTGGGAGAGTCGCAATGGGCATACCCAGAATGACATGCCTCTGGCATGACCACACAGTGCATGCTGGGACTGGGGGCCAGGGTTCCAAGAAGCAGGAGGGAAAAGGAGCCGTGGGATTATCTGGCTGACCATGTGGGACACTTGGAGCGATTTTATAGACTGAGTGTTGGAAGGAAGGCTCCAACAAAGAAAAGGAAACAGGCTGAAACAAAGCAATTACTAGCTCCAAGAAAGTGAGACAGAAGATGGAGTCATACTGACACCGCTCAGCAGTGCAATACGTTGACGCAGTCATAACTGCCAATACAAACCACACAAGTCTCACCTGAGAAGGTCTATGTGGTTCTTTATTCTACATCCATGACCCCAGGGTACAGCAAATGCCACATTCCAACACGGTAACAGGATGGGAATTTCTATCGTAACAGAACAAAGAAAATCATAAATCCAGACACTCTGCAAATACATTACCGGAAACATCAGTTAGGCAGATCACAGGAGAGCAGGGAAATCTAGCTATAGGCCTCAGGTGCTATCTGATGGCATTCTGAGCCTTTCGGTTGTTAGGCATTAGGGGTCTGTTGGTACATTTCAAGGACTTATCTAATAGTCATAAGGATGTAAGATTCATACAGAAAAAGGTAAAAAAAAAAATCTCTTAAAGGGCTATCAATGGACCAAATAATTATGCTCTGGACCTGATACTTTCTAACCTCTCCACATCACTGAAGAGCTAACCAGCCAACCATCCTCACTCAAGTGCTAACCAGACTATTATCCACACTGAAGTGTGGACCAGTCGATCATCCTTGCACAGTGTAAGGTGGTTCTTTCCAGAAACTTTCATTTAAATAGTAATGTATTGAGAAAAAGTGCACTCATACAATACCAGCACTTAGGAAGCAGAGGCAGGAAGATCATGAGTTCAAAGCCAGTCCAAACTATGGGAAAGACCCTCTCCCTCAACAAACAAACAAACAAACAAACATACAAACAACTCTGAAAACTGTAGACCTATTTAATTACAGTGGGAGTGGTAAGGAAAGGGCAGTCTGTGTAAGACTCCCAACTCACTAACATAAAGTCAGTTTAATAATCAAAAGGCCATTGTTTCCACTGAAGACGAGAAACACCAAAGAGCAGCTAAGATTGCTGCTGATTGCCGAGATGGCTCTCCTCAGAAATGGGAGAAGAGAGGAAGGAATATTATTTGGGGCTTTGTGTACTCTTACTTATTTTCAAGTTTCAGTTTCACCATAAACACTGAAAATAGTTCCTCTGTCATTGGTGACTGCAGTGTGTAGGAACTGCCCTTGTATTCAAGCACTTCTGGGATCCCCAGGCTGTAAAATCATTACAAAGTTTCCCAATCAGGAGCAGACCAGCTACAATAGCTCCAATTAACTGCTTGGGCATATCCTCCATCAGTGCTGGACTCAAATCTAAGTTCCTGATCCTTAGACAAGAGAACCTATGGTGAATGTGCAAAGGATGCATCAGGACCATCCTTCCAATTTTATCTTTTAGGGCAACCACATACTCACCCAATTTTAGCTAGACAAAAAACTCATGCATACCTGTGTGGTCCTGATTTCATAAAGAGGAGGTTTTGTTTTACGATTCTTACTATAATTTTTATTCCTCCATTGAAACATAAATATAACTACTAGGAGAAAAAAATTACTTCATAAAGGAGAAAATTACTAGGGTGGGGGCAGGGAGTAGACCATATAAAAATAAGCCAGAAAACCTTTGTGGGGAGGGAGAAATAAATAGGTCTTCCTAGAAGTTTGGTGGAGAAAAGAATAAATAACCCAATGGTGGTAGTGGTTTTGGGGAAAGAATTTTCTAGCAAGGATGATCTGTGTTGCTCATGTCAAAAGTAAAAGATGTAATTGAAAAAAAAATGGTACATAACTGTGTGAAGGGAAACTAAGGACCTTAGAGTAGAGGGTTTGCTCTCTGACCAGAAACTTCAGTCACATCCTGTGAAATTAAGACAATGACCACCTAGCTAAGTGATAGGAAATAGGAAGGGCATTTCCTGTATGCCCATAGTGTCATAGTGAAAGAAAGGCGACAGTCGTTATCTAAGGGAACACTTAAACAGAGGCTTTACAGGAGAGGGAAGAAACAAGAATACCATTCTCAAGAACAGACTCATCAGGAGCCCCCGAAGGCCTTTCCACAGTGTAACACTACACCCCACCACCCTATACCCCTGGAGATGTCCCTATGACACCTCAATGTGTGCAGGATGAGTCAGCTGCGAATAGGCTCCCTGGGAGATCTTTGTAAGTAACTAATCCTGGAAGTCAAAAGATAGGAGTTCTTAGTATAAAAGCCACCAGTGGAACTCAAAGGTAAGATTGTAGAAGACCGTCTCTATTAATGTTGTTATTTTCTCTAACACGGGAGGGAAGGAGAGAAAAGCAGCTAAATGAGTAGCTGGTAATCGCCACTGAGGGCTGACCTGACCAGCAGTCAGCTCTCGTTCAAACCGCACACAGAACCTCTTCTCTTTATTCAACCAACTCTCAAACAAAAGTATCTCCTTCATGATCCTAACACCATCCCCCCAACCACACACACACACACACACACACACACACACACACACACATAGACACACACACACAGACACACACAAACATATACACTACACCCACACATACACACACACATAAACACACACACATACACTCACACATACACACACACACAGACACACACATACACATAAACATACATACATACATACACTCACACATACACACACATACATACATGCACACACACACATAAACACACACACAGAGAGACACACACACATACACAAACACACACACACATATGCACACACACACATACGCACACACATACATACATAAACACACACATACGCACATACACATACACACATAAACACACACACATACACACACATATGCACACACATACAAATACACACACACATAAACACATACATACATATACACACACATACACACACATACACACATCAGCAAATTTCTGCATCAAGAATCAATAGAAAAAAATGGACAAAATAAGAGAAGGTATATGGGGGAATGAATATGAGCAAAGTACAATGGTATACATGGAAAAATATCATAGGAAACCCACTGTATTGTATGCTAAGAAAAACAAACCAGTTAGATGCCATGTCATGGCACACAATGCTAAGAAAAACAAACCAGTTACAAGCTATGTCATGGCACACACTCACAATCTCAGCACTAAGGTGGCCGAGGCAGGGCTGTCTCACAGTGAGCCTGCTTTAGGGAAATAATAAAAAATATATAGATATATAAATAAACAAAGTGATTATATAAAAATAAGTCAAGTATAAATGAATAACAAATAATACAAAATGTAAAAATAGGTAATATGTGCAAATATTTCAGCCAGGTCTCTGCAAGTATACACGTAAATACAGCGAAAGAGGTCTTTATCTGATCTTAAACACTGCTTTGAACTAATTTGCTCCAAAGCCACGTATGCTATCAAAATAGAAATCACAGTACTTAAAAATGAATGTAAAGACACAGAATGGAAAGGCAGAGTTGAAAGATGATGAGCCTGGCCATGACACAGCATGGCGGCAGTGATCTCTCCTCACTGAAACAATAGTTCCCTCACCCAAATGCAGCCTTCGGTTGAACCCAGTGAGGGAAGAAATGTGCACACAGTCAATTCAAGCGGATTACAAAGGCAGCTGATCTGTAGCTTCAGAAAATAATCTGTTACAGAACAGTGTTACAGGAGGCAGCCAGCTGTTTGGAGGCCTTAATGAAAACTGCCAGATAAGTGGCTTTGTTTCAAAACACAGAAATCGCCTTGATTAAATCAAGGAATTTCTATCAGAGGTTGATACCATCTGGAAAGTCTAGCCTTCTCCTGGAAACTGAGAAACACTGCTTCCGTCAAGTTATTACTTCACTGTCAGTTACTGCATTTTAGTCAATTTAATCAATCAATGTCGATTACTCTGCTCCCTTGGCTTCCTGAATGGTATGCTCATGCTTCTTTGATTTGTTTTCAGTAAATGGAAAGAAGAAGTATGCTGCATGTACAATTTTATCCCAAACCCATGCTCCCCATTTGAGACTATATGACCTTAGACATGTCTGCTTGCTTTTTAGACCTAAATATTGTATTATCAGGCATATGTATCCAACAAGAAGTTCCACGTCTTAAGAATGATGCTATACTTTCATTTGTACCATTAAGAATTACAAACCTTAAGATGGCAGTCTTCAAACATGAATACCCATTAAAAATCACCTCATAAACTTTATAAGTATGCTAACCCTGACCACATTGACCAACCGTCACCAATAAGGGTGCAAATGTCTGGCTGCTGGTCTGCGAAGTTTGTCGTTTTGATCTTAAGCTACTCAAGTGAGTCTAAGCAGCAAAGTTTCAGAGTTTTCCTGGGAGCACTGACTCCAATCTGGCTGCACACTACAGACTCAGGTGCAGCGCTGTTAGGAATAGTAAGGCTAGGATGAAAACTCAAACAACTCAAGGCTGAACTGCCTTTCTCAAATATTTGCATGTTATTTTAAAAGGGGTGGGGGATGTCATGTAAGTCCTGATCCCAGTATGTCAAAATGTAATCTTACTTGAACATTAGTGTTTAAAGGTAAAGTAAGGTCACAAGAGCAGGGCTTACTCCATAGTGACTGTTTTAATAAGAGGAACCCAAGATGGCCACAAGAAAAGAAAAACACTCATCTACAAGCCAAGAGCAGAAATGTCAGAAGAAGCAAACACACTGACACCTTGACTGGAAGCTTCCAGACCTGTGAGAAATAGACTTCTGTTGCTGAGGCCAGACAGGCTGTAGTGCTTTTCTGAGGCAGCTCAGGTAGATAGATGCTGGTCTCACCTCTGGGATTCTGAACTCACAAACACAGTTCCAATGAGAGCCTTTTAAATCCTTTCTGGGTGGTTCAAAATTAAGAGCCTTTGATTGGGTATCCTAAAGTCTGATTTCATCAGTTTCCTACTTGATCTCAACATGACATCCTTGTGGTAACACCTCTTCCCTAAAGTGATCAAAGGGGTGTGACAAGGAGTTGGGTAGACAATTTAAGTTTGTTTGGTTTTTGATTTTGTTTTGTTTTGCTTTGAAGGCTTTGCTCTACCCCCATTAAAAACTTATTTAGGATACTGTGCCACAAAAAAAAAATTTTTTTTCTTTGGTTGTATTAAATGTTTCCTATAATTCACAAATTTATAAATAGTATTCCTATCATTCATATTCACAAGGAACATATTTCTATTTATTTATTTATTCACCCATAATACTATAATATTTAACTTTTATTTGAGATTAATGGAAACTTTACATAATTATTTCAAAATTTAGAATTTGTTATCTCTAGCGTTAATTTGCAGTAAAGCAGCTATACATTTTTCTTTCACCATGATAGCAGTCGACTCCAGTGGCTTCTGACTTATACAAAGCTCAGATCTAATCAGCCCTTTCACTGAGTAGTTATAAGACTTTTAAGAGGTTCTATAAACTCTCCAAGCCTCTAGATATTCCCCTTAAAAGAACTGGGTACATGCTTATTAGCTCTGTCCCTACTCTTTGTTGACTAGGAATAGAAAAAAGTAGAAGTTGAAGTGAGAATGAAAGCCATGTTTGGAAGCTAGCCGAATACCTGAAGAGCCCTTCTCCCCTTGCTTAGATGTTACTTGAGAGAGAATTACATCTCAATCTTGTTTGAAGCATTCCATTTTCATTACACTGTGTTGCAGGAGTAAGGCTGTGCCATATTCTAACAACTATTTGGAAAGAGTTTGAAGAAAGGAACCATGTAAGATCCATGTTAGAATTAGACAGTTACAATGAAAGTTTAAGGACATGTGTGGATGGCCTGGACTAAGACAGTATAATTGGGAAGTTGGTGAAGGTACAATCTGGGAGTGTAATCGGCAAAACTGAGGGTACACTACTGCAGAGGGAAGAGTCAGAGACAGTTCGCAAGGTCCTCAGTAGATGGAGCCAATCTTTACTCATGAAGATCCAAGAACTCGAAAAATGTACATGTATAAAATTTGAAACATGTGTGAGACATAACTGAGTTCACTTCAGAGCTGATGGTTATGTCTCTTTACCAGAGACAACTTGGGACTCACTTCTCTGTCACCAATCTCAGGATCTTACCAGAGTGACTAAAAATACAGGGTGAGCATTACTACCAGAGCAATGCCTTAAGCAACATTACAGAGCTCTAAGTAGCAGTCCCCTGCTGATAAGAAAGACAATAATTCTCTCTGTCTTTGCCTTTGCTTTTATTTTATATGCCTTTTTCTTGGAGACTGAGTTCTTCAATCCTTTTGTAAAACACTGGATTTATCTCTACTTAAACTTTAATTATCACTGTGAAGTTTATGTTTGTTCTAGAAATTGATAGATGTTTCAAAAACGTAACAAAACTCTTAGCAACAAATACAGTCAAAGAGATGGAATATTGGTGAAGTAAAACCTATAAAATGTTGATCAAATAAATATATAAATAAATCCAGGTTTATGGATTAGAAAATTAATATTGCTGAATGTCCTTTCCTTTAATAGTATCATAAAGATTGAATGCAATCTCCACTGAAATTTTAATGTCTTTTTAAAAATTAAAAACTAAGAAATCTTAAAAGTTACATGAAATCTTAAGGGAATTAAGTAACAAGACAATTTTGAAAAAGAACGAAATTGGAAATCTTCTCCACTTTATCTCCAAATTCAGCCCAGTGAAACAGTAGTTTAGATGATTCAAAATGGCATAAAATATATAAATCCCTAGAACAGAACAGAAAGCATAGACATAAATCCACATATTACAGTCAGCTAATCTTCAGCATGGTGCCAGAATGCCGGGTAGGGAAAGAACAGCTCCTTCAATAACACGGCAGAAAACTAGATACAGAATTGGGTCCTTAGCTCACAGAAATCTGAAAAGCAACTCAAAACATCAGATAAGTCTCTAAATTCAGGATCTGATTCTACAAAACCACTAAGTACCATGACATTCATCTAGGCAATGAAGTTTGAATATGATCCCATAAACAGAGGCAGCCAAACACAGACAAGTTGGTTTGCATCAGCCTAAGATGGAAAGGAAAATAATGAAAAAGAAAGAAAGAAAGAAAGAAAGAAAGAAAGAAAGAAAGAAAGAAAGAAAGAAAGAAAGGAAGGAAGGAAGGGAGGAAGGGAGGAAGATAGGAAGGGAGGAAGGAAGGAAGGAAGGGAGGAAGGAAGGAAGGAAGGAAGGAAGGAAGGAAGGAAGGGAGG
>NW_022196896.1:81893272-81904654 GCF_008632895.1 Mastomys coucha | reverse complement strand
GAAGGAAGGAAGGGAGGAAGGAAGGAAGGAAGGAAGGAAGGAAGGAAGGGAGGAAGGAAGGAAGGAAGAAAGGAAGAGCAAGCCTTTAGGGAAAGAAGGAAGGCCTGAGAAGGTGCTGTAGATATGAGCGCAGCCATGCCTTAGACGTGTGGGGATAGAGAGGTCTTCCTGGGCCATGATGGTACATGGTGACAGAGTGTGCAACAACAATCTCTTAGAGCTGCTCTCCCTTTCTGACAGTTACAGGCTGAGGTCCCTCCCCTCAGGAGGCCTCCTACTGAGATTAGCTAACCCTGCCACCTACTTCAGCTATATACAATAAACCTGCTCTTCCATGTCAATGTATAACATAAACTCACCACTGGCTACTGCTGGTACATCTCCACCAGAACCAGTGGCCTGCCCAATCCCAGCTTTTCTGGATGCGTGGCTTTGCTTACCTATCACCCTAGTCGTGTTAATCCCTAAGCAGTACAGATCATGACAGTCTACAAAACCGGAAAAGATATTTGCAAAACATACATCTGATAAGGAGTTGTATCAAAAATCCTTTGGCTAACTTTGATAGTTCAATAGCTAGGTATAAAGAAACTCCAATTTTAAAATAATCAAAATACTCACGTAGACGTATCTCAAAGGAAAACTTATGAATGGCCAACAAATACATGAAGAATGTTAATTGCTAATTATTAGGAAAGTACAAATTAAACCTCAATGAAATCACACTTGAGGCCCACTAGAACGGCTATTATTAAAAATGCAAGAGATGTATTTGTGATGTGTTAATCATCTTTCCATTGCTGTAACAAAACAGTGGGTATAGATTTTTAAAAAGGAAAGGTTTCATGAAGGGGGCTCACAGTTTGGGAGGTTTCGGTGGATGGTTGCTTGGTTCTATGGCTTTGTACTTAGACCAGCATGGTACACAATGAAGGAACACAAAACCCCTTTACCATATGCTTCTGGGAAGTAAATGACCGGAATCCTAATATTTCCTTCAGACAGTCTGATGTCCTTCCATCACAGCCCCTACCTCCTAAAACTTACATTAAACCCCTGAAATGTGAGAGGTGACAGGGAGCTCTTAAGTCTGCTTTCCACTAGACCCGAGCACTTTTGTAGGAGCAAAGGAACTCTGCCTCCTTCTGAGACATCTCCAGGCTTTATCTCTTTATTTCACTCCAGCCAGAATTTACCCACATGGAATGCAAGCTCAGAAGGTGTCACAGCCCAGACCCCTAACTGGCCTTCCTTGTCATCAGCCTGTCCTTCCCTTAGGACCCAGCTTCTCACATCACCTGCTCACCAGGGTTTTGATAAGGAATACAGCAGGAACAGTGTACAATGTAACTTTCCATATCTGGGTACAATAAGCTATCTTATAGAAGACAAAGACATAATAGAAGGTGAAACAAGCCATTCCTAGACAGAAGAACTTCAATGGTTGGTATGAGTTAGAAATACAGATAAAACTTCAAACATGTTCTTCGTAATGTATGCTGGTAGAAATAAGATGGCTCCCTAAAAACTGTAGGTACAGAAGACATACTAAATTTCCATAAGTGTGTGTATTGTGTGACCGTGGCACAGATCAGATCAGTATCTGGGAACTGCATCACTTACAGTGCAATGAGTGAAAAGTATTTAAGAGAGAGACAGAGACAGAGACAGTGACCTAATAGGAATGTGTCTCTATACAGTAAAATATTAAGAATGAAAATGGCCCAACAGTGGTGGTGCACATCTTTAATCCTAGCACTTGGGAGGAGGCAGAGGCAGGCAAATTTCTGAGTTTGAGGCCAGCCTGGTCTACAGAGTGAGTTCCAGGACAGCCAGGGCCACACAGAGAAACCCTGTCTCGAAAAACCAAAAAAAGAAAAAAAAGAAAAAAAAGATGAAAATGACTGGGCTGGAGAGACAACTCAGCGGTTAAGAGTGCCAACTGCTCTTCTAAAGGTCATGAGTTCAAATCCCAGCAACCACATCATGGCTCGCAACCATCTGTAATGAAATCTGATGCCCTCTTCTGGGGTGTCTGAAGACAGCTACAGTGTACTTACATATAATAAATAAATAAATCTTTAAAAAAAAAAAAGAATGAAAATGACTGAGTTAAAGGCCAGCCTGGTCTACAGATCAAGTTCCAAGACAGCCAGAGTTATACTGAGAAACATTGTCTTGAAAAACCAAAGGAAAAGAACAAAAGAAGAAGAAGAAGCTGGAAGACCCAGTTATCGCATCTCTTTTTAAGCCCTTATTTCTCACCTAAAGTCATCAGGTATAAAGGATACTTCACCAAAGGAACAGCTGCCCAACATGCAAGGCGGAGGCTGGCTATTATTTTCATGTATTCTATTTTGTGACAAGCAGATCCCCTTCAGTCCTAATGCCTAAAGTTGGAGTTTCTTAAACCAACGTAGTAAATTCTTTTTGACTGGTCACTTCTTTTTTTTATTATTGGATAATTTATTTATTTACATTTAAAACATTATCCCCTTTCCCGGTTTCCTCTCCAGAACCTCCCTATCCCATCCCACTCTCCTTGCTTCTATGACGGTGTTCCCCTACCCACCTACCACTCTCACCTCACTACCCTGGCATTCCCATACACTGGGGAATCGAACCTTCACAGGACCAAGGGCCTCTCCTCCTACTGATGTCAGACAATGCCATCCTCTGCTACATATGTGGCTGGAGGCATGGGTCCCTCCATGTGTACTCTTTGGTTAGTGGTTTAGTCCCTGGGAGCTCTGGGGGGTCTGGTTGGTTGATAGTGTTTTTCTTCCTATGGGGTTGCAAACCACTTCAGCTCCTTCAGTCCTTTCTCTAACTCCTCCATTGGAGTCCCCATGCTCAGTCCACTGTCACTTCTAAGACATCTCTTCAGAGTGATATGGGAAGTCTTTTGTGCTAAGAGACTGTCACCTTCTCCTGTAGCAGTGTGAACTTGCTAAAAGATCCCAAGTGGCACATATTCTAGTTCAGACCCTGTTGGTCACTGTTAGGTTGCTGGTGTCAATACAAAGCAGCCGTGACCAACGTGACTTTACTTTGGAAGTTCTGTACCTAGTTCTCACGTGCACAAATTTCCCATGCACTGCTCCATGCTGGCTGATACGAGGATAGCAGCCTTCTCTTTCCTCTTATGATACATGTGTAGCACAGAACAAATGGAAAGAGAAAACCATTAGACAACGTTTGACTCAGTAAATGCTTTTGGTGTTAAGTGTATGAGGTTCCCCACCCTTTTCTTTCCACTATTCTCTGGCCACAGAGGAACAACATAAAGAAAAGATGAGCTGGTGCAAGCCACAGAAACAGAGACAAGAGAGGAGAGGCATGAGAGAAGGTTTCCACACCCCTCGTTTTTCTTCACACCCTTTGCCTAACCTACTGAAGCTCCTTAGAGCCTACAAGAGTCTGGAAGGAATTTCTGCAGAGGATTCCAGTGAGCACTGGGAAAAGCCACCCACTGCTGGTCAGCTAATAATAGTGAAGTCACTTCCAAAGCAAGAAGAGGACCACACAGTCTTCCAGACAAAATTCAAGAGGGAGAACTGTCCCTCAGTACGAGGAGGATGTGGGAGCTGATGTATTCCTTCTAGCATATTTACATGACTGTTAGAAAAAAAGTATAGATCTCAAAGCATGCATGGATATATATATATATATATATATATATATATATATATATATATAGTCATTGTGGCATAATGAAACTAGGCAGCAGCTGCCTGGAAACTTTAATGTATTCACGACCATAATTTAAGAATTAACAATTCATTGAGGCATATGCATTGGCAACCATGGGCTCTCATTTAGTTATTTGACATATGCCTTCACTAAAGTGCTCCCACTACAAAAGCCATTTTAAAATTTAAAGTATAAAAGCAGAAATTTCAGAAAGAAAGACATCACCCAAATGCACTCAGTGACTATCCATATGTTTCTTCTTTTTCCAGATATTTTTCTAGGCACACTTACTTCTACATTGTTTGTGCCAAGGTGTGTAAATAATAATGGTTCCCTTTGTACCTGCTACTACTGTAGCATCTAAATGCTTGACATGCTTTATAAATATCATGTGTGTGGCCCAGTTCTGTCTCTGAATTAAACAGATGTAAATTGTGACTCAGCCATCATTTCAATTTTGAAAACAGTTCATGGATACATTTATACCATTAATGTGTCACTATATTGTTCTTATAACACTTTTCAATTAAGGGAGATAGTGTAACTTGGAGGGGGAGCTAAGAGTATTTGAAAACACTTTCAAAAATCTACAGAGCTGAGAGCCATTCCAGTGGCAATACTGTTAGCATAGAGTCTACCCAAAGAGTCTGGAATTCTTATCTGCACACACCTGAAGTACTGGCACACGTCTATCTTAGTTCTTTACACATAAGATAGATTGGAGATCATTTTTTTCTGTAAATAGCTGTCTGAAAACTCCTAATAGCTCCTTACATTTAGTATTTAGCATAAAATACACATTTATGTTTAATGCTACAGAATACAAAGCCAAGGGATTTTAACATTGACAGTTAAAGCATTTATGTAAGCAAATAAAACAGAAGGCACTTCTTGTATAAAACTAACTTAGCATTTTGAGTGTTTACCCACAAAATATAACAGTAAAATTGTTTAATCTCCTTGCATGAAATGAGGTTTCTGAAACTCCATGTGTTTAGCTAAAATGTATCATGGATAACTAGATTCAAGAGCAGCATGCCAACAATCAAACCCCAAACACACAGTCACCTCAGGGCCTGAACTTAAGCTTAATAGTATGCATTTCTCACAAAACAGATCCTTCATGTAGTTCCTGAAAGAGTAAAAAGTATTCCTGATTTGCCTATTTTCACATCATCTGAACATAATGTCACTAATTATAAGTGTTAACGGCTGGGTATAAGCCTACCACAGTCCTCAGAACCGCAAGAAAACTAATTATAAATTTAAAAAAACTAAAGGACATTAAGTTGGAAGGTGGCACATAGAGTGGGTCAGAAACAGTCAGATAAATGGTAAAGAATGGAGAGGATAAAAATACCTTATAAGCATTTAGGAAATTATCAAAGAATAAATAAAAAATGTTTTTAAGCTAATTATAAATATAACTGTTTGATTTATACATAGCATGACCTTAAATATCTCTGCAATTTGCATAGATGATGATTCCCATCTTAGGACAGAAGGAAACCACCTACCCCATAGGGAAACTATTAATATCGTACCTAGGCACACTTGAATCATATGTCTTAGCCGTGGGAAAAGGAGTCTACTGAGAATCCAAAATTCCAAATAGTCTTTTCAAGTGAGCCAGAAATTTTCTAAATCTGGCAAAGTGTAGCCACTCCTCTAGAGTCTCACAAAGACATCCTGTGAGTTGACTTACATAACACCTGGCTGTTTGCCTTGGAAAGAAACAAAATTAGTTGTTAGGATGCCCTTCCTATGTTTCTAGCATTAGAAAAAGACAGAAGGTATTCCTCGGAGATATCAGAATAAATCAGCCAAATTCTTGCGTGGATCTTGCAGTGTTACAGAAGAAGGTGAATACACATTGTCATTGGTGGCAGTATGGCAAGATGGTAAGTGGGGTCCCATAAATGCTGAATTCAGCTCCCTGTCTCAGACCACCTTACAGAGACGATCTAAATATGGTAGCATCCTTCAACATAACTCCAACAGCAGCTGTGGTCAGTTAAAGACAGACACAAGCTCCTTACTCTCCAAATCTGGAACATACTTGGTTATTTCTTAAAATAGTAGATTAAGGCACAGAAGGTAGGCGGGCAGAGGCTTGGCTCAGTGGGTAAAGCATTGGCCACCGAGCCCGATGACCGGATTTTGATCCCTGGAAACCACATGGTGGAAGAACACCAGTCCCTCTTGGGACCTGAAAGTTCGTTCTCAACTACCAGAAAAGGAAACTGTTAAGTCAAGGAGACCTCTGAGCATGTTGTATTCACTGGGAAAGACATTTCATCTGAGAAACTGAAAGCTGGTGACCAGGTAAGAAGCTCAGTGGTTAAACTTGAAGCACCCAACCCAAATGCCAACTAATTTGCTTTTTCTTTCCCACTGAGCTAGCCAATTTTTAAGATACCCTCCCAGCATGCCTCCATGACATATAAATAAATCTTCCACATATTTTCACCTTACCACAGATGTTTTTGTAAATAGTATTTTCTGTATCAGAAACTATGTTGCTGATAATGTCCACAGCATGTTCATAAATTACAGAATGATAAGAACTATCACTATGTACAAATGTTTATCAGGAAAAAAACAAGAGGCATTCTTCATCATTTTATTCATTAATGTACTTCCTATTTATTTACATATTTATTTATTCATTTATGCTTTGTTTTATTTACTTTCTCATAATTCCACAACCTTGAATAGGCAAAGCAAATACTCTAGCCCTTCACCTTTTCTATCTTAAAAACATCTACATTATCTGTATTCCATTCATTTATATATATTGCATATGTATAATATATGTAATATATATTGGTGCTGTTTTAGATCAGCCCCAATTATTATAGAAACCCTAAATATATCATCTATAAAGGCCTGGTATTTTCAATTAGCCATCCTCAGAACATCATGAACATGCTACTCCCCATGATTCCCAGAATGAGTCCATATAACCCAGTGGCCGCCTCACCCTGGCTCACAGGGAGTCTAAATTGCAAGGACTGAAGCCAATCCTGGTCCTGTGAGACTTCACTTTATCAAACTGCCCTAGCTCAATGCACCATAGTTCCACGGTCTATAAGCCATTGACAATTGTAGTATTGCTCCTCGTGAGGCTGATACGAGGATGAAATGGGGCAGAAAGCATAAAATACTCAATATAATGTATAACAGAAAGAAGAGAGCAGGCATATTTTAGCTGCTATGACTACTGTTGTTAGGATTCTGTAACTCAGATTAACTACAACATAAAGGTGAATCCAACCAGAACCTCACCGTTGTCAACACCAATGGAAGGTACACCTGAAAAGATGTCTGTGCTGACATGACTGCCTTCACCTTCTCAGCAACTAAAAGTTCATCAGGCTGAGGCTTTTAATTCCATTATTAAGAACATTTTCGGGCTGGAGAGATGGCTCAGTGGTTAAGAGTACTGGCTGCTCTTCCAGAGGTCCTGAGTTCAATTCCCAGCAACCACATGATGGTTCACAACCATCTATAGTGGCATCCGATGCCCTCTTCAGGTGTGTCTGAAGACAGTGACAGTGTACTCATATATATAAAAGAAATTTTTTTAAAAAAGAACATTTTCTGCTCTTACAGAGCTCAAGTTCTGTTTCTAGTACTTATATTCGGCAGCACACAACCATCTGTAATTCAGCTCCAGGGAATTTGTCTTAGTAACTGTTCTATTGCTGTGAAGAGACACCATGGCCAAGGCAACTTATCTTCAAAACCCATGTAATTGATAGCTCGCTTACAGTTTGTAAGGGTAAGTCCATGACCATCGTGGTGGAGAACATGGCAGCAGGGGAGGATCACTGAGATAGTAACTGATCCATAATCATGAAGCCGAGAGAGCTAGACAGGGCCTGGCATGATCTGTTGATACCTCCAGGCCTACCCCACTGACACACCTCCTCCTATTCCTTCCTAAAATGTCCCTAACTGGGAACCTGATATTCAAATCTATAAGCCTATGGGGACCATTCTCATTCAGACCACCACAGGATCCAACATCCTTTTCTAACACACATCGTTGTGCACAAACATGTATACAACCAAGCTTTAATACACACAAAATTTAAAAAAAAAAGTTAAAGAAGGAAGAAGAGGAAGAGGAAGAGGGAGAGAGGGAGGAAGAGGAAGAGGGGAAGGAAGAAAGAAGGAGGAGAAGAAGATGACAACGATGACAGTAGTAATAATCTTTGCTCAACCTGTACTTGTCCTTCCATATGCTGAGAACTGCCAGCTGGGGTGTTTGCTTGGATAACTGGACCCAAAGAATGCAGAAACATTTACTGAAAGGAACCCAAGACTGTAACTACTGTTGAATTGTGAGATACCAACATAAAGTTTGTAAACATCCTGATAAGAGAAAGATCAGTAAGGTCTGCAGAAGCCAGCCAATGTTTTAAGAAAGATATATTCTTTTCCTGTTGCACTTTAACCTCAAGAAAATTCTGGTGGGAGAGATGGAAACAGAAGGGAATAAACATGGAAACTAAGAGACAGAAACAGGTCTGCACAGGCATGCATAGCAGTGCTTCTTTAGGAGAGCTTTTTTTTTTTTTTAAATAAAAACTGTATTTGTGAACACTTTATCTGCTTAAAGTTCATTGCCTTTGAGTAAAAGCTCATTTAGTTCTCAAGGTTAAACATGTATTTTCTGCATGCCAATATTTATACCCAAGGCACACATTCTTACCACAGCTAGAAATTTTTAAATTTGTAGAAAAGACAGCAATTAAGAAAAGTGACTGTTGCTTTCCAATTTCATGGTTTCCTTGTCGTTAAAACATTCAACAATTGGCAAATATTTAACATACCCTGAATATTTTACTATTATTCATTAGAAACCAAATTTGCAGATGAAATACACTCACTAGATCTAAAAGCGCAGTCTTATCTTTAACTAATCTCCCCTAATGCTTTCTTGTTGGGCTGGAAAATTAATTGCTCATGAATCAAAATATGAATGGCTTTTATTCTTTGTCTTGCAAATAACACTATGTGTCCACTTTTGGAAAACAGCTGCCATAAATTCATAGAAAATGTACTGATTACTCCACACATTGTTTATAACATTCTTCTAGAAGGACAAGACTCCAGCAGTGTATGTCCTCTTCACTAGTCATTAGTACACACAACTATGATTATTATAAGCACGGGATGTAGATGCTTCCTATATATCTTACTGTGTACTTGTTTTCTTTTGCAACTATTATACTGATTTAACACTTAACAAAAAAAATGTAATAAAATGAAGCCATTATTTGATTCACAATAAAGAAAAAAAGCAAATTTCTGTTCAAGAGCGAGAAAACTTAGTAACAGTTTATAAGTCTAACAATGAAAACTCAGTCTTCCTTTGGGCTTTGTTCTCTTATCTGATTTCTCATCTCAAACTACTTTGCAGTATTCATCTCTTCAGGCTTCCCAAACTAGTTACTTGACATCCAAAGCACTAGAGAGAAAGATGATATAAGCTAGCCTTCCAGGAAACACTCTAAGACAGTGTGAGACAGTTGTCCTATATATGACACACCATGCACAAATAGCTGGAGTTTCTGAACAGTGTTGCACTGACTACATTATATGAAAAAGTATACATGAGGGACCACGGATAAATTTTGAGTTAAGAACCAAAAATATTGGAAGACAAATAAGACTCCAGTTGCCAGAGACTCTGTGCCAAGGGAGGGATGGCCTCAGTTATTTGCTGAATCCCACACTGATCCTATGACAAATGTAGTGTTATCTTCACTTTCAAATAAGAGAACTAGAGCAGAAGAGAAGCCAAAGGACTTTCCCTCATGCATAGTGTAGCCAAGATTGCAACACAAGCTACCAGCCTAAAAAGGCGTCATTTCTTCCCCATGACTTAACACAGTACAATTTATCTTGCATCAGTATTCTATCCACACAGGCCATGAAGGGCCTCTTCTCTCCACAGTCACTCAAAATCAGACATGCAGAAGCTGCATCTGTTACAGACTTCCCAGTACTTGGAGGTTCACAATATGACTTTAGAATTTTCATCTGGAAGGAGCATTAAGTCACTTCCTCTCTTGTTTCCTTAGCTATTACAAGACATGTCCATGTCGGCTTTAGGGGACATGGGAAATGTTATCTTGCCTTGTGTAAGAAAAGCAGAAAAGCAAGAACTTCAGAAGAGACTTGACAATAACCATAAAGGGGTCAGGAAATGTGGTATTCAAATATGGAAGGACTGTAAAATGTTGGCACGAGAGTCAAGCTTCCATGGTTTAGCTATGTTGAAGAATCATGAGTGTGTCTGTGCTCCAGTACAAAAGTATACACTGCCTAAAAAATGTGCTCTAGGCATCTTATTCTGGTCACATAGATCCTATTTTATGACTGTAAATTGTAGACAGTTGATTGCAATGCAAAAGAATTCTGACCTGTGCAGTAAAGGTTAAAGTCATGAACCTCCCTTATAGTGACAGAAATCAGGTTTGTTTTTGTATGTGCATCTATCTCAACATTCTTTATAATAAATGTGACTGGTCTTTGGATGCCTTAAAATAACTTCAACACCCATCTAGTTCCTTAATTATGAATTAAACAAAAAGTCCTCACTATAGATATTTTTGCACATGAGAGACATGATTTTAAGTTTTTCTAATTCCTCTTTTAAGCAAACTGTTATTTTCATAATAAACATTAATTTTATGACCATCTCAGGTGATTATAGAAAAGTTGTGAACATAGTACAGAAAATTTACATCCACTTTATATTCAACTCTCCCTATTAAAGTTTTACATATATGTTACAGTTATTTACAATTAACAAACAAATTAAGGGATTATAGATCCCTTATAACTAAGCAAAAGCCTATTCTCTATTCCTACTTCCTCAGTTTTAAAACATCCTTTTCTGGTCCCAGAATCCCAATAAGATGCCACATCACAGATAGTCAACTTTGTACAGCTGTCTGAAGAATGTCTATCTGGTATGTCTGTATGATCAGACTGTGACTGTGGGTTTTGAAAGGAAGTGCATGCTTGTCACATGCTTTCCATATCATATCAAGAAATAGAAGATTGCTTTTGATTTCTGTCTGTGCCCAGAACTGACCCTGTGCCACAGCTCTCCATACCCAAATACTGCCAGAAGAGAACTGGTCTCCCACAAGTGCAGGCACACCTGTGAGCACAGGTAAAACCACCACTTCTGCTCAAAATTCTGGCCCAAGAAGGACCTGCCCAGAGCCATCAGGACACAAAAACCAAGGAAGAGCCTGGGACAGGATCCTTCTGGTTTCTGTCTGCACACTGGAACTGACCCTGTGCCATAACTATCCATACCCAAATTCCTACCAGACAGAACTGGTCTCCCAGGAGTACTGACACACAGGCTTGCAAGAGGGACAAGCCAGTGTCAGAGACAGCAAGACCAGCTAACACCAGAGATAACCAGATGGTGAGAGGCAAGGGCAAGAATATAAACAACAGAAACCAAGGTTACTTAGCATCACCAGAATCCAGTTTTTCCACCACAACAAGCTCTTGATACCCCAACACACCAGAAAAGCAGGACTTTCATTTAAAATCACATCTCATGATGAAGATAGAGAACATAAATAACTGCCTTAAAGAAATACAGGAGAGCCAGGCGGTGTTGATGCACGCCTTTAATCCCAGCACTTGGGA
>NW_022196896.1:81872867-81893262 GCF_008632895.1 Mastomys coucha | reverse complement strand
AAGAAAAGAAAAGAAAAGAAAAAGAAATACAGGAGAACACAGGTAAACAAAAAGAGGAAACACAAAAACCACTTAAAGAATTACACGAAAACACAACCAAACAGGTGAAGGAAGTGAACAAAACCATACATGATCTAAAAATGGAAATAGAAACAATAAAGAAATCACAAAGTGAGACAACCCTGGAGATAGGAAACCTAGGAAAGAGATCAGAAGTCATAGATGCAAGAAGCATCACCAGCAGAATACAGGAGATAAAAGAAAGAATCTCAGGGGCAGAAGACACCATTGAAAACATTGACACAACAGTCAAAGAAAATGCAAAATGAAAAAATCTCCTGACCTAAAACATCCAGGAAATCCAGGAAACAATAAGAAGACGAAACTTAAAGATTGTAGGTATAGAAGAGAGTGAAGATTCCCAACTTAAAGGGCCAGTAAATGTCTTCAACAAGAAAACTTCACTAACCTAAAGAAAGAGATGCCCATGAACATACAAGAAGCCTACAGAACACCAAATAGACTAGACTAGAGAAGAAATTCCTCCTGTCAAATAATAGTCAAAACACCAAATGCACAAAACAAAGAAAGAATATTAAAATCAGTAAGGAATATTAAAAGGTCAAATAACATATAAAGGCAGACCTATCAGAATTACACCAGACTTCTCACCAGAGACTATGAAAGTTAAAAGATCCTGGGCAGATATCATACAGACCCTAAGAGAACACAAATGCCACCCCAGGCTACTATACCCAGCAAAACCCTCAATTACCATAAATGGGGAAACCAAGATATTCCATGACAAAACCAAATTAACACAATATCTTTCCACAAAACCAGCCCTTCAAAGAATAATAGGTGGAAAATTCAAACACAAGGAGGGAAACTACACTCTAGAAAAAGCAAGAAAGTAACCTTCTTTCAACAAACCCAAAAGAAGATAGCCACAGAATTCCACTTCCAACAACAAAAATAACAGAAAGCAATGATCACTACTCCTTAATATTTCTTAACATACATGGATTCAATTCCCAATAAAAAGACATGAGCTAACAGACTGGATATGTAAACAGGACCCAACATTTTGCTGCATACAGGAAACACACCTCAGTGACAAAGACAGACACTACCTCGGAGTAAAAGGTTGGATTACAATTTTCCAAGCAAATGGTCCCAAGAAACAAGCTGGAGTAGCCATTCTAATATCAAATAAAATTGACTTTCACCCAAAAGTTATCAAAAAGGATAGGGAAGGATACTTCATATTCATCAAAGGGAAAATCTACCAAGAAGAACTCTCAATTCTGAACAAATGCAAGGGCACCCACATTCATAAAAGAAACTTTACTAAAGCTCAAAGCACACATTGCACCTCATACCATAATACTGGGAGACTTCAACACCCCACTCTCATGAGTGGACAGATCATGGAAACACGAACTAATCAGAGACAGAGTGAAACTAACAGAAATTATGGACTAAATGGATTTAACAGATATCTATAGAAGATTTTATCCTAAAACAAAAGAATATACCTTCTTCTCAGTACCTCATGGTACCTTCTCCAAAACTGACCACATAATCAGTCACAAAACAGGCCTCAACAGATACAAGATTGAATTAAACCCATGCATCTTATCAGATCACCATGGACTAAAAACTATCCTCTACAATCAGGAGAAGGTTTTTGCCTGGTGGCCAAGTTTTATAATGTAATTTTTTATTTTTTTTTTTTTTTTACACACAGAAAAGGTTATCAGTACAGAACTGATTAAAAGTTAAAGCATGATAAAATTTTGAATATTTCCTATCTCAACAGAAAGCATTAGGTACATTGCTCATAGTAGGTGTCAGCATATAGACATTTTATTATATGAAAAATATTATTGTAGTTCTCTTGTAACATTTGTTATGAATCAGTGTCAGTGTGCTCCAGTTATTATTTTCTCTTATATGTGTTTTTCATTCCAATGACTTTCAAGACCAGTTTTAGATAAATGTATATTCCATACAAAGCTTACACTTAAAATCAGGTGACTTGTAGTATCTTCTAAGATATACGTAATTACTGTAACAACCAACTGTAAACTCAGGTTAGAAGCCTTATACTATGCAGCTAGCATCCCCCATTCCCTTAAGCAACTCCTAGCCCATTGCCTCTCAATATGAACTACCAGCTATGGGATTTTATATGAATAGAATAATATAATGATTAGTATTTGTAATTGGCTGATTAATGTTTCACTAAGCTTAATGTTTCCAGGTTAAATTTCCAAAATGCAATATGACTCAGTATTCCAATTTTACTTGATGGCTAAATAGTATTTCATTGTATGCAAATCATACATTTCACTTATCTATTGATCTCTTGGTGAACATTTGGATTGTTTCTACATTTTGGTGATTATAAATAAAGCTTATATTTAAAAAATACAAGATTAAATGGCCTTAATCAGTTGACTACTTTTTGTCAACTTTCTTCACCATTATAAAGGTACTCATCTCCTTCCATGTCCATGTAGAATTTTTACATCAAAATGATCTTAGAGGACTGAGGAGATGGCTCAGTAAACAAAATCCTTATAATACAATCATGAGAACCAGAGTTCAGATCCCTAGAACCTACGTAAACATTGGGCAAACACAGAGACCATCTGCAATCCCAGCATTTGTGAACAGAGATGGGATCCACAGGGCAAGCTAACTAACTAGACTAATAGAATCAATAAATTTTTGATCCAATGAGAGACCCACATCAGTAACTAAAGTAAGAACAAGCAAGAAAGACATGAAATGTTCAACTTCAGGCCTCCACATGTGCATGGAGTTCATGAATACTGCACACACACATGTGAATATATGCAAACACACATATACACAAAGAGAGAGAGGTGGGGGTGTCTGGGACCCTAATGTGACATTATGCCCTAGCAGCTGCAGTTTTGGTAACATGGATCTCTTTCATTTGGCTTCTGAGTCTCTTGGATATTATGCATCAAAGCATTGCTTATTTGATGTTGTTTTCTTTTCCCTAAAGCACTTCCATACATTCTGGCATTAGCAAATCTACAGGCTCACTTGTTTCCTTGTCAGTCCTAGAATCATCCCTTTCTCTAAGAAGCTCTGGTTCAATTTATTGGAGAATAATTAGAAGCCAGGATCCTGACACTGATTGCTTTTTACTACTGAAGCCTCTTCCATTGTTTCTAGGCTCTCTCAGCTGACAGAGGAAGGGAATATATGTACATATACTAACTCTTTCACAACATGCACCAATAAAATTTTCCAAATGCATCCAACTCTGGCCATATTAAGATAAAACACAGCAATTCGATCCTCAAAATCTAAACTGTAACAAGCTTCCTGGCCCCTTGCTGTGGATTATCCATGAACTTTCAAGAGACTTGGCTCTGAGCAGCCACCACTCAATTGCTGAATTGTTTGGTTCCAGTATACATATATATAGCAGGATCAAGATCAGTAACCCATACCCTTAAAAGAAACAACATTTTCAATGGAAGCAAGTCACTTATACTTAGTTTCTTCTTCATCTTTATTCTTCTAGGCCTCATTCTTTTCCAAAGTTATTTAGGTCACCACCTTTTTCTCCCTTTTGTAACATTGTTTCATACATGGCTAATACTATCATATCGCTTTACCATATTCTGCATTGACCCTAGAATCCTCTAATCTTCTAAATGATTTTTCAATTTATATACATTAAAGTTCATTCATAATACTATAAAGTTATAATGATCTTAATAAATACCTATCATCATATTTTCACAATCACAATTTCAAACAGAAAACTTTCAAAATGTTTTCAACTTCAAAGTCCTGTGGTTCATATACTCTCTCTTGCCCTCAGATTCCCACCAAAGAAGAATCACTTACCCCTTGCCAGAATGTAATTAAAATCCTATATTATATAGATTTCCACACAAATATATGTATTTAAGATTCATCCATGACTTCTGTGGTTTGGTAATTCATTTCTTTCTGTCACTGAATAATATTTATTTATATGGATGCATCACAGATCATCCATCCATTGACAGATATCTGGGCTGATTCCACATTTTAGTGATTTTTGAATGAAACTTCCGCAAACATTTCTTGAGGTTTTTTTATGGACATAAGCTTTCAGATCAATTTGGTAAATACCTAAGAATATAAGCTCTGGATTGTATAAAACTAGTTATAGCACTTTTAACTTGTAAAATTACTTTTAACTGGCAATCTGTTTTCCAAAATGACTACCATTTTCTATTCTCACCATCAATAAACAAGGGTTCCTGTTACTCTGCATCCTAATGCTAATGCTATGGGGCACATTTTTCACTTTGTGTTGTTGGATTGGAAAGATAGAGACAGGGGAAGAAGAGAGAAAAAGAGAGGAGAGAGGTAGAGTAGAGAGAGATTCTTCTATAGTGGATATATGTCCAGGTTTTTCTTTGCATCCATTATTTAATTGGAAAGGTGGTACCACTGTAGAATAAATTTTTTTCACAGGTACTGATAGATATTTAATTTCCTCTTCACTCTTATTTTGGAGTGGTTTGTACACTCCTGTTTAGGCAACCCTTCTCTAAAGGCACCACACTTAGTGATTGCATTGTCTGGTCTCCAGTTGTTGTCACTGGTGAGAGTGATGATGAATAATCACAGCCATGCCAACAGTTACTGAGTGTTGCCTGTGTGCTACAATGACAGTGATGATGATCACAGCCATGCCAACAGTTACTGAGTGTTGCCTGTGTGCTACAGTGACACTGATGATATCACAGCCATGCCAACAGTCACTGAGTGCTGCCTGCCTGCCCTGGTGACACTGATATTGAAAACAGTCAGCCCTACCACAGTTACTGAGCACTATGTACACTGCTGTGTTCACTGTGTGTGTTTCATGGAGTCTTTCATTTACTCATCAGAACTCCTCTAGAAGTTAGGTACAGCCAATGACTGTAATAAACAAGGACCCCAAGACTTAAGTAACACTAAGAAAATAGCCCGTGTTTATAGTTAGCAACCAATTGACGCATATAGAACACAAGTGTCCAAAGCCTGTGATCTCAGTATAGAACATCCATACTGCCTGGAAACCAGAAAGCTAAAAAGCTAGAAATAACTTTTATTCTTTCTCAGTTCAAAAAAAAAAAAAAATCTTCATCTCGGATACAAATTAGTCATTTTGGAAATGACCAGAGAGGGAGAAAATCATCACTATCTATGAACCAGAAATGGAACGACACTTGTGTGCCACAAATAGCTCACAAGTAGTAAAAAACTAATATTATCGTGGACAAAAATGCACTACCACTGGCTAAGGTAAAGAGGAATGGGCCATGTTTGCCTCAAGGATGGACTACTTAGACCAAGGGAGATGTGGTCTAAGTCACAACAGTGTTATGCCATGTACAGCCACAGCTCTGTGTCTGCTGTGCTGTCAACTGTGGCATCCGGAGCAGATGCCTTGTTTCCTGGTGGTTTGGAGAAGTCTCCCATTGCTAGAGGTGAGAGTGCTGATCACTCTAGAAATCACAGCAACTAAGATACACTTTTATGTTTGTCAACGATCTTTATTCTTATATATTTACATCACAACGACTGTCCCCCTTCCCAGTCCCCTTCTCATAGAGTCCCTCCCCCCATCCCTGCTCTCCTTCTCCTCTGAGAAGGTGGGCCTCCCTTGGTTTCCCTCACCCTGGCATGCACTTCAAGTCTCGGCAGTATTAGGGTCATCCTCTCTCACTGAGGCCAAACAAGGCAGCCCTGTTGGGGAATAGATACCATAGTGAGACTACTGCTTTAGGGGAGGGCCTCCACTCCAGTTGTTGGGGGACCCACATAGAGACTGAGCTGCACATCTATTACATATGTGCCCAGGGTCTTGGTCAAGTCTGTGTATGCTCTTTGGTTGTTGGCTCAGTCTCTGAGATCCCCTAGGGGTCCAGGTTAGTGATACTGTTGGTCCTCCTGTGGGGCTCCTTTCCCCTTCGGGGCCTTCAATCCTTCCCCCATCTTGTCCATAAGGGTCTCAGAACTCTGCCAATGTTTAGTGGTGGATATCTGCATCCGTTTCAGTCAGCTGCTGGGTAGGACCTCTCAGAGAACAACCGTGCTAGCCTCCTGTCTGCAAGCATAACAAAGTATCATTAATAGTGTCAGGGGCTGGTGTTCGAACATGAGATAGGTTTCAAGTTAGACCGGTAATTGATTGGGCATTCCTTCAGTCTCTGCTCCATAGTTGTCCTTGCATTTCTTTAAATAGGACAAATTTTAAGTAGATAGTTTTGTGGGTAGGTTGATATCCTTATAGGTCCACTGGGGGTCCTGTCTGGCTACAGGAGGTGGCCTCTCCAAGTCCAATGTCCCCACTGTTAGGCATCTTGACTAAAGTCAACTCTCATTGACTCCTTGGAACTACCCCGTCCCAGAATCTGGAATGGCTGAGAAGCACTTAAAGAAATGTGCAACATTCTTAGTCATCAGGAAAATGCATATCAAAAGGACACTGAGTTTCCACCTCATACCAATAAGATGGCTAAAATTACTGGTGGGAGTGCAAACTTGTAAAACCACTCTGGAAATCAATCTGGCAGCTTCTCAGAAACCTGGAAATAGTTCTACCTGATAACCCAGCTATACCACTCCTGGACATATACTCAAAAGATGCCCCAACATACTACAAGAACACCTGTTCCACTATGTTCATAGCAGCCTTATTTGTGATAGCCAGAAACTGGAAACAACTCAAGTGTTCTTCAACTGAAAAATGGATACAGAAAATGTGGTTCACTTACACAGTGGAATATTATTCAACTATTAGAAATAAGAACATCATGAATTTTGCAGGCAAATGAATGGCACTACAAAATATCATCCTGAGTGAGATAACCTAGACTCAAAAGGACATGCACAGTATGCACTCACTCCTAAGTGTATATTAGACATAAGAAGCTAAACAAGGGGGAATGCCCAAGCAACAATGCTTGAACTCACTTAGAAGGAGAATAAAATAGTCATGGGAGGCAGAGAAAGGGAGAGACCTGGGTGGGAGAGAGGAGAGGAAGAGGAGTGAGGGGCAGGATCAGGTACAGGGAGAAACAGGAGAGAGGCCCAGAAAGCCAGGAGAATGAGTGGGAATTTTCAGCTCCAAGGGCTGGGGAGAATCTCTAGCAATTAAGATATTTAGGGAATGCCTTGATTTAAAAAAAAATGTGAATCCTCACTGTCTTACAGTCTCCCTTTGAGCAAACCCTCCAACACTTGAATCAGAGCCTTGAGATGGAAAACATCACCTCATAAGACATAAACCGAAGTATCAGTGCCTTGTGGGAATGAATGACGCTACCTGCACATCATGGTCAGGCTACCTGAGGTCTCTACTGAGGCTGAACCAGCCCTCCACAGAGGGGCAAAAGAGCAGGTGCATGGTTCACTTACACAGTGGAATATTATTCAACTATTAGAAATAAGAACATCATGAATTTTGCAGGCAAATGGATGGAACTAGAAAATATCATCCTGAGTGAGATAACCTAGACCCAATCTCCACCTGCAGGTGCTCAGCTCCTAGCTCCAGGGCCAAGACCTACAGGTCCAGCTGACACCAGGAGTTGGGTGTTTTGTTTCAATCTTGTTCTTGAAGCTTATGTTTTGAGTTTGGGTAAAAACCTATTCAAAAGAAAGTTGTGCTGGCTAGTTTTGTTCAGCTTGACAAAAGTTTGAATCATTCTGGAAGATGTACCATCACTTGGGAAAAGGGCCCTGCTAGACTGGCCTACAGGAAAGTCTGTGGTAGATTTTCTTGATTGACGATTGATGTGATAGGGTCCAGACCACTGTGGTCAGGGCCACTCCTGGGCTTGCTAGTTCTGAGAGATAAAAGAAAGGTGCCAGAGCCAACCTGTGGAGCAAGCTAGTAAGCCGCACTGGCCCATCCATGCATCTGCATCTGCTCTTACCTCCAGGTTCCTGCCCTGAGTTTTTTCCTGACTTCCTACAATGATGAAGTATGTCCCCAGAGATGTAAGGAGAGAAATGAACCATTCTCCCCAAGATATTTTTGGTTCACACTTTTGATCACAGGAGTACAAACCCTAACTACGACATGCATTTTCTGGCTCTTTCATGTCTAACACATAACTCCCTTATGGAATTCCTAATGACTTGCTTACATGCAAATCCCAAACTTTGCATTATTGATTCACCCAATACTTTTTTCACTGAATGATCCCTGGAAGTAATTTAAAGCAGGTTAAGCCTTCAAAAACCTGAACAACACAGATGGGCAGGTTTTAGGCAAGCTCCCTCCACAGTGCTAACTTCATTAATCAACTGACTGTCTTCTGGAAGAGGCTTGTTCTCACCTCACAGCAAACTCCCTAGGGCATGTGGCCAGAACAAGAGTCAGGGTTCTCTAGAAGTCTCTAAATGGTATTTTGGCTTCTTGAGAAGAGTCCCTAGTCCCATTTTAAACAAATGCTCTTTTTATCCAACTCCTGATTCCAGGGATGTGAGTCACGTTCCAAATTAGCCTAGGAGGGAATGAGCAGCCCAGCCACTGTGTCACTCCTGTCCAGGCCGCTCCTCCAGGGGCTGCCACCGCCATGCAACGAGCACCACCTGCCACGGTGCAACAACAGCTTCATGTTTTATGGCCCATCTCAATCAATCCAAGTGGACTAAAAACTGTGTTCTTTCATCTCTGTACCCCCTGTATGCCACTGAGACTCAATGGATGTTTATTGAAGTAGTTAATTTTATAAGTCACCCAGAGACTCTCGTAAGGCTGTGTAACAGCTTCTGCTTCATGTGCTGAGGGTCTTAACATAAACATAAGGTGAAGGCTAGGCATATCCTACAGTGGCTGAAGTCCTTGTTGCACAAGTATGATGGCCTAAGTTTGGATCCCTAACACCAACATAAAAATATCTAAAAGTAGTGCTACATCCATAATCCCAAATCTGAGAAGGCTTGGAGAGAGGCTGATCCTGGAGGCTCACTAATCATCCAGCATAACCAAATAGCAAGCTCCATGTTCAGGAAGAGGCCCTGACTCAAAAAATAAGGTGGAGAGCAACAGAGGAAGATACCTAAAGCTGACCTCTGACCTACACACACACACACACACACACACACACACACACACTCACACACTCACAGAACTATACCGAAGAGCACAAACATACATACAAACACATGCACACACCCCTGAAAAAAAGAAAGATAAAAAACAAGCAGTGTCTATGTATTTTTAATAATATATAAATGAGATACTTACTGGGTATTTGCTTTTTGCTTTTGCTTTCTACCCTATTCAATGATGTCTATGACTTTTGTTAACTATCTCAATGTTATGAAGCCACACTAAAGCATTCCAGTTACTCTCACTGGGCATTCACTCTCCCAAAACGGAGAACAAACATTAATCAGAAAGCCACACTATTACCAGCTACAGCAGATACTCGGTGTCTGTAGCCCCAACTTAGCATAACGGCCTTTAAAAACAAATTAGTATTGTTAATGAAAATAGCATAGCAGCCTATTAATTAGGATAGTGGGTGCTAAAGACTTGACTGCCATTGGACAAATTAGCTATATTCAAGGCAGATGAATTAACTTTATAAAAATTACAGAGTCCCTTTCCACCCTTAGATGAAAAGAGTGTAGGAGCTCTGCTACTACCATGGGGTCCAAAGTTGATCTCAAAACAATACCACATCCAGGCCTGCACAGGTCTAGTCAGTAATCAAGACCCACCGCTAGAATATCGTTGTCTCACCGGCTTCAAGTAAAGTTTTCAGGCAATACGTGAACAAAATATTTCTTCCCTGATCAACCTAAATGTATTCTATAAAGATGGCTGTCTAGAAAGTGCTTACATAAAAACGTCTTTTTATAACTCTGTTTATATAGTGGAATTTGGTCAGGTTTGATGTCAATATAACTTGGTAGTGACTATAACTCTTGCTTACACATACATAAATGCCATCTATCAGAAAGAACCCAGTAGTAGTCCTGTATAACACTTTGGCTTTGCTCAAGTTGTAACATAAACATGTATATACATACATGTATACATACACACATGTATATTCATATATACATGTATATGTATGTGTATATATATATATATATACACACACACAGAGAGACACACACATATTTGTTCTGCTATTATTTACCCTTTATGCTAAGAAAGCTTTAACAATAGAGCAGCCTTTTCACAGCTGAATAGCATTGATGCAGAATAAAATTAGCCACCTCATTAGCACATGGAGACTAACTTGGCAAACTGCTCAGAGTATCCAATATGATTAACATATACATGAAAATCTTCCAAGTGGTTTCACATGAATATTTTTGCCTAGTCACAAAAAGCTACCTGTGCCCCAGAGGGAACACTCGCATGGCCAGCCAGTGGGGAAATGATTCACTCCCTGTCCTGCAGCTGACATGCCCACTCTCTGCTTTACATTTCTCACTCCACCTGCCTCACTCATGAAGGGACCTTTCCCAAACCAAAGTCTAAGACATAGCAAAAAGAGAAAGGCTTGCCTTTCCCTGCTGGAAACCTATTGATGGATTCCAGAGAGTGACCACTCCCACACTGGGTGTGACAAAGCAGTTAACGCAGTCCTCAGAGATTTCTGTAGTACTGTCCAGTGCTGAGTCACAGACAGCCTTCTTTTAAAAGGTGGGTGGGGTGTCTGTCTGTCTCTGTGTTTTGTATGCACTTACGTGCGGACAGATGGGGATACGATAAGGGCAGGTAAGTCGGTGGAGCGCTCAGGACAACCTCAGGTGGTCCTCATCTCCCACCTTGCCTGAGACCCTGTCTGTCTGCCGGTTTACTGCTTTGTATCTCACCTAGCTGTGAGCTGAGAGTCCTTCTCCTGACTCTGCCCCTCATTTCCCAATAGGAATACACAGGATATTCTGCAGTTCTGAACTCAGGGCATCAGTCTTCTACAGTAAGCACTTTAACCCCCTGGGCCACACCCACAGCCTAGCACAAACATCTTTTTACTTCTGTTTTTGCTTTGAGGTGTGGTCTTGCTATGCTTCCCAGGATGCTCTCACACTCCTGGGTTCAAGCCACCATCGCACCTCAACTTCCTACAGTTAGGACTACAGACACATTCCTACGTCTGACTTCAGATGTATTTTTAATGAAGCCTAAGGGGCCTGGCCTTAGGAAAGAACCCAAGAAGAATGGAGATGCATATATTGATCATGTGTCTCTCTTCTTTCTCTGTGTTTTCACGGGAATTCAAAGGCAGCCAGTGTTGGAAACTAAGACGAAGGTATAGGTTATCTCACAGGTCGTGGGGTAAGTGACTGATTTTTCTGAAATCTCATCATCAATCACTCCAGTTAACCTTAGATTCTAAATGCATCCGGGCCCTGAGCTCAGCATATTAAGCATCCATGCACACTGAGCAGGGTACCAGATAAAGAAGAGTAGGAGCATGGATGCTTCAGAGTCAGGTGCTCCCATATCCTGCCTATGCAGTAATTATGATACCTGGGATCAATGGATGATCTTCCAAAGGCAAAGAAAACATATTATACAGTGCTAATTTATACTAAGCCTTTATCATTTCTAAAACATGTGCTTATTTTTTTAAAAAACGAAGAAATCCTGAATTTGGATAGGAATATCCTGTCAAACATCTCCCTCTTGTAAACTGCTAAGCTAGTAAATAAAAGATTATTAAATCGCACTGGGGATGCAGCTCAGTTGTTTGAGAGCTTGCCCACCATTCATGAACTCCTAGTTTTGCTCTCTGCATCGATAAACCAGGTATGGTAATGCATGCTTGAAATCCTAGCCTTCAGGAGTAGAGGAAAGAACATTGGAAATTGAAGCTAGTCTGAAATACATAAGACTGTCTCAAAAAGAAAAAAAAAAAATTAAATCCCCACCGTAGGATCATAGGTGCTGGGAGATGGTTTGGCAGCTGTCGGCACTCACTACAAACTCATGAGAACCTGAGTTCAAATGCTTGCTTATGCCTGTGACTCCGGCACTGTAGGAGGGGCCAGGCAGAGACAGGAGTATCACTGGAAACTGCTGGCTGCCAACCAAGGTCTAGGTTCAGTGAGAAACCCTGTCTGAAGCAAACGTGCTGTCTGATAAGCACCCGTAACTCCAGTCCCAGGCTACAGATGCTCCTTTCTATCCTCTTCAGGCACCCGGCATGAATGGGATTCACAAATAGCCATGCAGGCTAATACTCATGCATGTAAAAATAAGTAATTCTTTAAAAAAAAAAATAATCCTGGATTAACCTGGAATTCAAGTTTAAGGGAATTAGAGGCAAAAAAAAAAATTTTTTCCAGGTTTCTGGGAATAAAGTAACTTGGTTCAATAGGCAGAACTGTGGGAACCCAGATGAACAGGGTGAGGAATCGGTTTCAAACAACTGCCTACTTAGAGCCCATGAGAAAAGAAAGAAAAAAAACAGAATCGGAGGCTGCAAACAACAACGATGACCTTACAGTCAAAGGAACAAGCTCTCTGAGAGGTGGGAGGGCGAGGGGATGGAAGGAGTGACTGGGAAAGCCCCCGAAGAGGGAGCTGGCATTCCTTGAATCTCTGTTAATTGCTGCCCGAGAAGGATGGCACGGTCCACTTCAAATTTAAAATAGTCTCTGAGTAGGGTAGAGAGGACAAAGGCAAGGATTCCTAAGTATAATTGCCTGGGCATCTACAGCTGCAGTTGGAACCAGGCTAGAATCCAGAACTGAGCCTAAGATGTTGTGATCGAAAGCACTTGCCTTCCTGAAGAGACCCTGCTAAACCCTTTGTGTTTATTACATCACCCAATCCATTTAATCCTCATCTAAACTCCCTGTGCAATAAACATCACTTACCCCATCTTACAGGTGACAAAAACAAATGGAAAGGAAGCATCCCAAAGAACACCAAGAGTCAAGCACAGGCCTGCTTCATCCTGACTTGAAAATGAGCTCAAGCCAAGGACAGTAATTAAAGAGGAAGAAAGCAAGCGCGAAGAGCTTACTTCTGGACACTAATGGCTGAAGGTGACAATACCAGCCTTAAGTAGGATGCCAGAACTGACATCAGCTGGACTTCTCCTTTTCCCAAAGAACAATTACAGCATCACACAACCCTGAGCAAAGGGCAGACAGCATAAACTGTATAAGCTGGCTGCTACCAGCACAACTTTTCCCAAGAGAACTCCTCTCTCCAAAATTCCAGGCCACCATCCAAAACTCCAAATACCCTCCCAGAGAGGGAATTCTGAGGTAAACGGATCCCATTCTCAGAGACTGGGGAGCCTCTGGCTCTGACTCAGGAAATTAGGCACTGCCTTGATTCATCTCTGCAGAGGCTGTTCTGAGGACTCCCGGGACCACGAGCAGGAAGTGGACCGGAAGAGATGAATAACTGTCACCCACCGATGGATGTGTGAACATTATTGAGGGGTGATAGACGACACTAAGCAGGTGCTCAGGGCACAGGGCACATAGCAAGCTTTACCTCCTCTGGCACATAGTTTCAGTGCCCACGGCTACTGCTTCTGGAAGGGAAGAAAATTCAGGGATGAACTTTGAATTATATCTCCTCAAACCAGAATGGGCAACAAAGGTCTCTGCAGCTATATATGGAAACACTCCGTGGCTCTGCCAAGGACCTAAAGCAAGACTCTGACGTATGAATCATGATCTAAACAACACATTCTGAGTTCAGAACAGTTTCTGAAAGGGAAAAAAAAAGAGAAACCAGTTATGCAAATGTGTGCATACCTTCTGGAACAGAAGCTGTGGGAAATACATGCCATTGCCATTTCCTAGAAAGATTTACAAGGGGTGGGAGTGGCCCCTTGGTAGAGCACCTTCCCAGCATGAATAAGAACTAGTTTGATGCCCAGCACCTCAAAATGAAATAATCTTCTATATGAAGATTGACAGATGTTTCCTGTCTGTTGGGGGGGTGGGGGTTGGCCATTGGCTGTTGGAACCTTCTATAATTTTACATCTAGAATTTTATGGTCTTAAATGACTGTTGTCTTCATTGGTTCAAACAAAGCAGTCATATTTATCCACATTGGGATAATTTTCTTAAAATAATTACAAGAATATCTTATTCAATAAAATGCAACACACTTTTACATAAACTTTGTTTTTAAATCCAGTATTTTTAAGTGGGATATAAATTTTTAAAAAGCATTTCATAGAAAAATGCCTTTTCTACATGGCAAATGTATAGTAATCTTTTTGTCCTAACCTCAGGCGTCTAGTGTCACTAAATGAAGACATGGTCAAGAAATACTTATCCTCTTAATTAATCCAGCTCAGGGAATCAAATTAGCATTTACTTCCAGCTGCTCTGTAGAAAAATGTACCAGGAAGCCTAGCCATTGCAAGTCTATTAAATTGACCTGGACCTGGAGGCTAAGGAAGACAACACTTGGGAGTCAGTTTCTCCTGAGGCTTGAAGGCCACTATATGGGAGACACAGTGGACTTAAGATACAATCCACAAACCACAGGCAACTCAAGAAGAAGGAAGACCAAAGTGTGGATACTTCGATCCTTCGTAGAAGAGGGAACAAAATACCCATAGAAGGAATGGCAGAGACAAAATATAGAGCAGAGCCTGAAGGAAGAACAATTCAGAGACTGCCCCACTTGGGGATCCATCTCATATACAATCACCAAACCCGGAAACTATTGTGGATGCCAGCAGGTGCTGGCTGACAGGAGCCTAATATAGCTGTCTCCTGAGAGGCTCTGCCAGTGCCCCACTAATACAGAAGTAGAGGCTCACAGCCATCCATTGGACTGAGCACAAGGTCCCCATTGAAGGAGCTAGAGAAATGACCCAAGGAGCTGAAGGGTTTGCAGCCCCATAAGAAGAACAATATGAACTAACCAGTAACCCCAGAGCTCCCAAGGACAAAACCACCAACCAAAGAGTACACGTGGAGGGACTCATGGCTACAGCAGCATATATAGCAGAAGATGGCCTTGTTGGACATCAATGGGAGGAGAGGCCCTTGGTCCTGTGAAGACTCTATGTCCCAGTGTAGGGGAATGCCAGGGCCAGGAAGTGGGAGAAGGTGGGTTGGTGGGCAAGGGGAGAGGGGAGGGAATAGGGGGTTTTTCCAGAGGGGAAACCAGGAAAGGGGATAACATTTGAAATGTAAATAAAGAAAACATCTAATAAAAAAAAAAAAAAGAACAGCTCCTGATGCAGAGAAAAGATCTTCAGACAGAGGTTAGGAGCAGATTTCGTTTCCTATAAGAAACTAAACTACCCTAGCATGCAAAGCTAGAGTGGGCATTCATTCTCCATGGCAAAACTGTTAACTATCCAGTAGGGATTCACCCATACTTTAAGCAGTAGGGGAATAAATCCCTATTCCATATTTGGTCATTCCTAACATTTATTAATAATTCTAATCTCCAAATTGATGTTCTGTGTTGCTCAAATTCTCATGTCTAGTTTTCTCTCCTGAGTATATTGTCTACTTTGTCTGTTTCAGTGGAGGGCACCTTCAACCATCTACACAGGCCCTGAAGCTGGGCAGCATCCTGTGCATATCTCTCTTTTCATGTGTTGGGGATTGGTTCTAAAGTCGCACTTCCAGACCTGAGGGTTCCTACCCCCAGCTACCCTCTATTGCTAATAAAAAAAATGCCATACAGCCAATGGCTGGGCAGAGAGACAGGGCAGGACTTTTAGATTAAGGGGAGTAGAGAGAGAGACAAACACAGAGACAGACAGACACAGAGACAGGCAGACAGGCAGACAGACAGACAGACAGGGGGCAGGAGAGGGAAGAGAATTGTCATGATGGGGAAGCAGAAAGATGAAACTTAAAGGCTCGCAGGTGTGTGAGAATCCAGGAAAGTTGCCGGGTCTAGAGTAGCAGACATGAAATATAGGTTTTAAAAGATGTTAACTCAGGAATACCAGAGTGGAGTGTTTGGTAGCTGCGAGGAGGTTTAGAAATGCCCAGACATTGAACTAGTCAAGGCATATCAAAATTAGCTGGCGTGTGTGTGTGTGTGTGTGTGTGTGTGTGTGTGTGTGTGTGTTTCATTCACTAACTCAGAGACCTCTTGGACCAGTGCAGCAGCCACAATCTGCCAAGAGCCAAATGTAATCACTCTTCAAGTCCCATTTATTGTCCAGTACCCCTCCCATGGGGTAATGGATAGCTGCACATTCGAATTATCTGAAGAAAGATTAAAGTAATAAAATTTTAGCACACCAAAGCAGTACTCGGGACCAATTAAATACAAATCTCTGTGGGATCCACTAGCATCCATGTATTTTTAACACTTTCCAGTGATTCCAATGTGTAGCCAAACTTGAGCCACTGAAAGGTGGGAGGCAAGAGAGGGAGGCACTAAGTTAAATAACCAAACTTTGAAGTGATAGACCAGCAAAGTTACAGTGGGGTAACTACCTGGAAAACACTCTGAGATGTCTCTGAGGGATGTCAGAAGACAGCGCCAACCCCGCCCCCCGCTTCCCGCCCCCCGAGGAAAACTCCAGTTCTTCTCATCAGACACCATGTCAGAGTTTACACCCTACCATCCAGTTTCTTCACTAGGGAACCAGATAAACATATGGTAGATGAAGCAGCTCAAAGGTTTTACTGCCCCTATAGGAAAACCTACAGCGAACCAAGCAAATTATGTACAGTCAAACTGCTTCTGCCAATCAAAAATGGAGATGTCTAAGTGAAATGAATGGAACCTCCGTGTAAGCATAGGGCAAAATCCTTTCTAAGAGTTCCTGCAGCTGTGCTCTGAAAATCCACATGCTAGAATGTTTGGTGCACCAAGAAAGCATGGAAATGTTCCCATCCTAATATCTAACATTTACATATCTAATACAAATATTAGAGCTAATTACTTTTATCACCATCTGAATAGAAGTGACCTTTCTTGCATATGCCATAACTAACTAAGCTTTTGTTTCTTTAGGAGCCTTGCTTGGGCCCTCATAGCTAATGTATGCAGTGCATTCAGGAAAAGGAACCTACCTTCTACCTCTGGGAGTCAGCCAGGTCACTAGTAATAACCTATACTGTTTTAGAAGTCCCTTGGAGAACCTGACCAACAACTCAAAAGAGGACTGCTTAAGCCTGGTGTTGTGGTTTCTGTTAGAGAGTCTGTGACTCTTGATGGGGGTTGTGAGGTATTATCAGCCCAGATGGAAACTATCATTTAAACTATCTAAATCCATGAATACAATGACTTACATGTACTATAGGTATTTTAGGTACCTAGTTAATACTATGATTGTACCTTAATTAGGGTTACTATTGCTGTGATGAAATTGCATAGTCAAAAGGCCTCCTCTAATTTAGTGGACATTCTTTACTAGTTGCTTAATAATTAATGCAATTTTTAGATTGTACAGGGGGGAGGGGGCTGTGTGCTGGTGAGTGTGAGCATGCGTGAAGGTCTACTGTCACATGTGGGTACATACGTAGCCAAAGGGGTACCCCACATTTCTCTATCACCCTTCACCAAACCTGATGCTCACCACACTATTTGGATCTGGAGAGATCTGCCTGTCTCTGCTTCCCCCAGTGCTGGAGTTAAAAACAACATATGCTTGCATGTGTACTGGGATTTGAACTCAGGTCCTCTTGCTTTCACAGGAAGCACTCTTAGCCACTAACCCAGCTCCCATCCCCAAGTGTTTAAATGAGATAGAGAAGGTTATATCAGCATTTGTGCTCTGAACCTACCATTGTACAGACTGTGGTTAGAGTCTTCTCTGGGATCAGCTAACTGCAGCATACTTGTTGTTTGGTTGGTTGGTTGGTTGGTCAGTTGGGGGTGGGGGGTTGAGACAGAGTCTATGAACCCCAGGCTGACTTCACATTCACTCTGTAGCCAAGAGGTATTGGCCTCCAGTTTACAGTGATCTTCTGGTCTCAGCCTCCCAGTGGGTGGAGTTTCAGGCATGCATCCCCATCCCCACCAGTACTCACTGCTTTTCTAACTAAGATCTTTTTGTTTGTTTGTTTGTTTGTTTGAAGACTTATTTGTTTATATTTTATGTATGTGAGTGGTTTGCATTCATGTATGTAATTATACCACATGCATGTGTGGTGCTCACAGAGGTCAGAAGAGGGCCACAGAACCTCTGGAACTGGAGTTACAAATGGTTGTGAGCCTCCATATGGGTGCTAGGAGCTGAACCCTGGTCCTCTGCAAAAATAGCATGTGCTCTCAACAGCTGAGGCATCTTCCTAGTCCCCTAACCAAGGCTTTCTGGAACATAAGGAGGCTCATGGCTCTGTGATTGTCCAGAGATGTTTTGTTTTACAGATCCAGTGATATCTGGTGTTAAAGCTGTAACCAAGACACTATGGTCCATTAATAATTAATAAGTCCTGAGATATCACTAATCCGGTGCTTTGAGAGAAGTCCTAAGACTAGTGCTACAAACTATTATAGTTTCTCCAAGAAACAACTAATATTAAAAGGGAAAGTGGTAGTACTGAAATGTTAACAGTGGGTAAATTCCTTTTGGGTACACTCCATAATTTTTTTTTTTAATTCAGTTACCTGTTACACAGCCTGTAAATCTCATGAACCATATCAACATGCTTTTGACATTTATTTTGTACAATGTACAGCCTCCTTTAGAAATTCAGATCAACAATAACACATGACAGAACTAGCCATCTCCTGGCCTGGATGTTAAGGTTTGTCTCTGAAACGAAAACTCATAACTGAAATTCTGGCTGAGAAACCTCAGGAACCTGCAGCATCCCCTTTCTATAGATGAACTCATGTGGAGTTAGAGAAGTTCATTCACCCCAAAACTCCCACATTCACTAACCCAGGGGTTAGGGAATCCTCCAGAAGAACTTCAGTCTCCTAGCAAGCAAGTGAACACAAAGGAAAGCCACAACATTTCCAGGAAGTTCACTATCTTGCCTGGGGAACTTCTGGCAGAGACAAAGAACGGCATAAATTATCTACCCAAATTTGTTTCTCAGTCTGTTCTCTCCCATGCTCTCTTCACATGATCTCATCATGTGATCATCTCATCAATGATCCAAGGCTGCACTCACACTGAGGGTTGGCATCTGCCACCCACCAGCCTGCTAGTGTGACCTCCATGCTGTGTAACTTCCAACCATTGCTGAAGCTACCACCTGATCCTTTAGTGAAATACTTAACACATTTTTTGAATGTTTAACTTTCATTATTCAAAACCTACCAAATTAATCAAAGCCAGGGAGCTGATTGAACCTATAAAGAGTCTATAAAAAAGCTGCCACAAAACTGTCCAACCCAGAATTCCCTTCTCTTTCCTGGTACCAGGTTCTCAATCCCACAAAAATGGTGGTGCTGAGTACCATGGAGAGGGTGAGTCTCCGTGCCCAGCATCTCTTGAAACACGTCCAGGACCTTGTCCTCCTTTGATATCTGGTGTTTCTGCTGTTGATTTATTGGGGAGTGGGGTTCAGTTGAAAGCAATAAACCTCCCTTTTCCCTCTAAAAACAGATGTTTGAAGGAGTTATCTGATTTCTTTTATAGCCTGTATTATCACATGCATAGATCAGTTCCCTACTTGGAGAGTTATTTTTGGTATATAAGTCTTTGGGGAATTGTAACTTTTGCTGAAGAGGAACACTTGAAGTAAAAGTTAGAGAACCTGGGTTCTAGTTCTAGTACCAAAGTGTCACAATGCAGAGGCATTAAATCTTTCAAGACATGCCTCTCAGTAAAAGTCTTGAAATAAGTGACCTAAAGATAACTCTCACCTGCCTCCTTTCCAGCTGATGGCCTGGCTGGTTCACTGATGAACCAGAGGCTGTGGCAGGGTCTACTCTGCCTCTCTACCTTGCATCACATTGAATCTTTGAATCAGCCCCTGGCTTGTGGTTTCCTAAATCACATTTGCCCTTCTTTCCTATGGTGAGTTTTCTACCTGGTGTCACTTCCTCTGTCTCATCTGTGATGTTGCTGAAGGTGACCTCCATGCTTCTTGCTCTTACTGGTCACTGGATTTCATCAGATCCAGGATGACCAGAATGCTACTCACACCTCTTGCCTCTCTGACTCCCTCCTAGGAGTCCCTTTATCTTGTGCATCTCCACTTTTTTTTCCCTTGCAGACCAAATATGTAAAGTATTATTTACATATCAATTCAGTCATTACTCAAAGTTCTCTTTTGATTATCCTGTGAATCTGCATCCTATGACCCCAGTCCCTTGATTCTTAGAAAAAGACAGCAAATACACACTTTAAAAAAAATTTTTTTTTTTTGCAAAAGAATTCAGAGAACTGCCTACCCCAGTTTTTGGTTTGGTTTGGTTTGGTTTTTATTTAAGTAGGTTTTTTATTTTTTATTAGATATTTTCTATATTTA
>NW_022196896.1:81835066-81872857 GCF_008632895.1 Mastomys coucha | reverse complement strand
ACCCACCCTCTCTCACTTCCTGTCCCTAGCATTCCTCTATACTGGGGCATAGATCCTTCACAGGATCAAGGGCCTCTCCTCCCATTGATGTCCAACTTGGCCATCCTCTGCTTCATATGCAGCTGGAGCCCTGAGTCCCACCATGTGTACTCTTTGGTTGGTGGTTTAGTCCCTGGGAGCTCTGGGAGATACTGGTTAGTTCATATTGTTGTTCCTCCTATGGGGCTGCAAACCCCTTCAGCTCCTTGGGTCCTTTCTCTAGCTCCTTCATTGGGGACCCTGTGCTCAGTCCAATGGATGGTTGTAAGCATCCCCTCCCATATTTATCAGGCATCTCCACATTTATGCTGTTCATTTATTACAGATCCACTCCATATCATAGAACTCATTTCTCAAATTTGTAGGTTTTCTCAGGTCTTACACAAAGCAAGGACTCAACTAGACAAATAACAACAACAAAATTGATTCAAAGTCTCTAGAGATCAACTCTAGATTGCTATTGGTAAAGCTAACTTGCATTGCATTCGATGCCTGTCATGAAAATTTTTCTATTTCTCTAGTTTAGAAACTTGTTCCAAATTTCCATGTTGAATAAGAGAGATTGGTAATGTGGACTTAAAATGCTTACAATCTCTGGATAAATAAAAGAGAAATTTTGAGAGATGCAACAAGATCTCTGCTTTAAATTTCCCTTATAAATTTAGCAAATAGTGTAACCAAAAATGTATTTCTTGTCAGAAATAAAAACTTTACTTCCATAAAAATACACTATATATTACAACTCTTTCACTTTATAAATAATAAGAATTAATTGAACAAAAATTAAAAACTCGGGGATAATAGTACAGAAGAGTAAAAAGTTGTGATAAGAACCAAAATAAAGCTAAATGCAGATGGTAGTATGCAGCTTCGCTGAGAATCTGTGCCAGGTGTAAGTTAGTTAACAATCCCAGGTCTGAGTAATTCTCCTTCACACACACTGCTAACTGCCATAGCAACATATATATATATATATATATATATATATATGTATATATATATATATATATATATGTTGGCATGTATCTGTTGCAATACATTTGAACAGATAACAATAATCTTTTTCCTTGTTTCTTTTAAGATTAATTTTATTTATATGAGTACACTGTAGCTATCTTCAGACACACCAGAAGAGGGCTTCAGATCCCAGTACTTGTGAGCCACCATGTGGTTGCTGGGAATTGAACTCAGGACCTCTGGAAAGGCAGACAGTGCTCTTAACCACTGAGCCATCTCTCCAGCCCATTTTCCTTGTTTTTATCTTCATTTTCCCAACTGAGGTTTATGTTATTCCCTCCTAGGTCATCTGTCAATCATTATTTCTCTACTTCCTCCTGCGTGTTACTCCATCTTATCCAAAGGTCATATTTACTCTTTCCTTCCTGCTATACTCTAGAGCATTCTTCTGTAAGAATGTTGATATTTTGTGCATTGTACATCATTCTTCTATTGATATTTTTGTACATTGACCAATTGACTGATTTGTTTAGTCAATACTTATTGATCTCTAACTATATATTACTCGCCATTCAAAGTGCTTAGATCAAAACTTGCAATTTAGTTGAGGAAACAAGCTGTAAGCGTGGCCTCCCCAGGCATGGCAGCACACTGCTGTACATCCAGAACTCAAAGGCTGAAACAGGAAGATCGTGAGTTTGAAGACTACCTATGCCACACGGGAAGAGCTTATCTCCAAATAAAACAAAAATATTATGGAGCAAGACATGAACCTCAAACCAGCAGGTACTGTGATACTACTTCAGGCAGGAGGATGAAAGCTGAAGGAGAAGGGGAAAGTCTCGCGAAAATCTAGAACACTGCTCCTAGAAAGAACTCTCTCAACTGTTCCCTAAGGCAGAAGACTGACTAGCTAGGGTACTGCAGTGAATAATTAGAAAACTCTATAGCCCCTCAGGTCACACCAGCAAAAGATTTCACTTAATGAAGGCTCACAATCTATTTTTACTTATTTCTCCAACAGAAATTACCACAGGAAATACAAAATAATCTAAACTATCCTGTTCCCCTGACAGGCTCCTTGAATTAATTACTGCTGAGTACCTGCAGGTATTCAGAGAATTCCAGATGGACAGAATGTGCTCCTGGCCCTAAAGCATCCCAGAATATGAAAACGGCCTCACGTAGTAACAGCTTAGTTCCTGCAGAGCCCTGCTCCTGTTCCTAGGCACGGTCTGTCTAGGTGAATGAAAGAATACCCCCCATGCATCCACGCAACCACATGTACACCTCACGTGCACATACACATGTCACACTTGGCTCTAATGTGGCCAGTGTCTAGGTGCTAGCTGTTTCCTCCACCGAACTTAAGTTTTCTAGAGAAAAAAAAAAAAAAACTCAGTTCTATTTCAGTATCTAGAAAGTAGTACCTAAATTTTAATCTCAGTACTTGGGAGGTAGATTGAGAAAGATCTCTGTGAGTTGTAGGCCAGCCAGGGCTACTCTGTGAGACCCTGTCTGAGAAAAAGAAGAAGAAGAGGAGAAGGGGGAGGGGGAGAAGGAAGAGGAGAAAGAAGAAGAAAAAGAGGAGGAGAAAGAGGAGGAGGAGAGGAAGAGGAGGAGGAGGAGGAGGAAGAAGAAGAAAAAGAAGAGGAAGCTATTTTGATAAAAGAGGGGCTTATGTTGGCATGGTGATTAAAAAGATGAAAGCTCATTTAGTTCCATGAGTTCTTATAGGAGGGTATCAATACTGCTTTGATGATACAGCAGAAAAAAATCAGATTGACAGAGGTGACTGTGACTAGTTCATATAAACAACTCATGGCTGAACTTGGTGTTCATGTCAAGAAACAAGGAAACACATACAATCTCATATTTAATAAAGTGTAAGTGCTATAGAAAATGCTCTTTAAGGAGCTCTTTTAGGAGATGTAGGAACACATCACTATATTAGGATCAACAGGTATTTCACAAATAGGAGAGGGCAAAATTTGAGTGTTCTCTTGGAAGCAATGCCAAGAGAGGACTTGCTGTACATTTTATAAATGGACTAGAAGAGACTGAGTAATCTGACGTTTCAAATTCTGCAAATGACACATTAAGCATCTCTGGGGTGTGAAATGCCAACCTGATTAAAAATAAAACACAGTACACTTAGAGAATGACAGGCTGTAAGTTCCCAGAGTCCCAGAATGCAGTCTGGCAACTGTGTGAGGCAGGCAGGTGTCTCTCCAGTTTCCTTCCCAGGGTTGGCTTCCTTGGTTCTCTGAGTTGTTGGGCCCTTGGGGCCTAGTAACCTGTCTCATGGGCAAAGCTCAAAAAGATTGGAATGGCGTAGGAGCTCACAGATCCAGCCAAGGCCTGAAACCCAACCTAACCACAAGTGTGGTTTGACCAGGACATCAAACCCCCTGTGCCAGCAAAAGCCAGAACCGCCTAGTCTGCAAAGGCACAAAAGCCAGAGTATTACAAATGAGCTGTTCCTCCTCAAGGAGGACAAGAGTTTCCTACTGAAAAGTTAAAAGGAGTGAAATTGGCCTGAGACAGGCTGACTCCGTGACAGGCTGGAAACTAGCAGTTCAGGAGAGCAGGCCTGAGTTTCTACTTCCCAGAACTGGCAAGTCCATTACTGAAACAACCACAGGCTTATGTAAAAGGGACCCTCCCCCAGCTTGTAAAAGTCCAGTTGGCCAAGCCTGAAGACAAGAGGTCAAGAGCTACCCCAGTTAGTTGCTCTCATTATCTATACACACACACACACACACACACACACACACACACACACACACACACGCATGCACGCACAGGCACATGCACACACATACACACATACATACACACATGCACACACACACAGGCACACACACACACATACACACGCACACACACACACACACACACAGACGCACACACATAAAGAAACTGAAACTTGGAAAACTTAGATAACTTAAGACAATGGGCTCATAGCTGGTGAAACAGGTGTTCGAACCCTGGCAGTTTGACGCAGAAACCACATTCCAAACCTAAACAATATCTGATGACTTTATTCATTCCTATAAAGATTCACTAGGATGTACATCTTACACAACAACCTAAAAATCTGTCTAGGTCATATCTTCTACTCCAGCACAAGTGAGTGTTACAGAGTGCAGAGCCAGCAACAACAGAAAACATGGAGCAGGATCACAATGCGGTCCCTCAAAGTACCCTAAAATGTCCACTGCATGCTTTAGCTTAATCAGAAAACACTAAATGCAATCTATAGTTTAATGAGAACAGCGGGTCTGCCCTAAATCCCAAATCTTAAGGCGTGAGTCTTACGCTGTTTTTTTCCCTTCTGTTCTACAATACAAGAGGTGGTTTCAAGATAAAAAAGCACAGTTGAAAAGCCACCAGAGGTCATGTGAACAGAGATAATATTTCCACGTAAAACAAAGATCAACTACTACATGGACACAAAACTTTCCATCTGGAAAACAAGTCACCAAGGGGGGAAAAAAAAAACAAACATCGATCTGTTTTAACATTTTAACTGAATTGCATGTAAACAAAATCCACCCAACTTGAAGCAGAAAAAGTGGTGTTTTATAGAAAGTGAGCCAGAACAGAGACAGGCACGTAAAAACTGTGAGGATTTGAAGTTCACTGTGCCTAATATTAAGTGCCACGCTCATATTTTACACAAATGTCATTTTTAAAAATAGCACTTAAAACTGTTGACCATCGCATCTTCCCATTTCAGAGCCACATACTGAAAAATTTATGGGTGAAATGAAATGATTTGGCTTGGAATCATACGGTTTGGAAAGCAGACGGTGAAAAGAGGACCAAGTGGAGCAAATAAGCCACGAGTCGTGAATTATGCATCTAAGGGACAGACAACAGGAGGTTTGCTCTGTGGTCCCCTTCGCTTTTTATCTGCACAGCTCTACTGATTGATGCATTTATTCTTTTTTAAAAAAGAAAGAACCTACTTGAGGCTGGTGATGGCTCAACAGGAAAAGCTGCAAGCTACACAAGCCTGGCCACCTGCATTCTCCCATGGGAGTCCTCTGACATCCATATGCACACTGTAGCACATGAGCACATGCATACACACACACATACACACACACACACACACTGTATATACACAAAAGTCTATAAATACAGATTTAATTTTTTTAGATATAAAGCTACTTAAGAAATTTTAATGTTCTTCATTTGAATTTATTCAGAATGTTAGCTTAAATGTGTATAGGTATTAACACAATATACAGCAAAAGTTGACATATATGCTACATATAATTCTAGGATATGTGTATGTATGTACATATATGTATGTACGTATGTATGTATGTATATATGTATGTGGAGCAGATATGATTACCTGTATAGATATCTTATCATTCATAGAATGAGTAGAGCAGCATCTCCTTCGTTAATACAAATCTAGTATATATTTCAGTTCAATGAAAGTCTACAATAACCAAGTTGAAGGCACAGCTTAGTTTTGTTAAAATATATGTTTTCCTCTGCTCTTCAGAATTCTAACGCCAATCTCAGCTTGCTATTCAAACTCTATTTCAGCCCAGAATACAAAGGGTAATAACTAGTCTTAACTACCAAGGCATCTCTAGTCCCCTAAAATGAAACGCAATCTTAAATTAGGACTGTTTTTAAAAATGTCTCAAGAGCAAGAGAGGTGATCCAACAGTAAAGGATGATGCGGACTGTTCCTGCACAGGAGCAGAGTCTAGGTATCCGTACCCATGCAGAACAGCACACAACTGCCTGTGGGTATAGCTTCTAGATGTCTGACACTCTTTTCTGGCCTCTGCAGGCATCTGCACTCAGATACACATACCTGCACACAAGCTTGCAAGTGTACACATAATTAAAAATTAAAAATAAATGTTTGTGTCATGATATGTGACAAAATTGCCAAAAGCGATCGCTGCATCAGGAACTGTAAGACATGGTTCCAATTCATGTTAAACTGCCCTGGCTCCTCCCTGATGTGCTCATGCCCTGGCTCCTCCCTGATGTGCGCCTGTACAGTCTTTTCATTTTGTGCTTTTCCCAAGCTTCTGACTCCAGACCCATATTTTACACTTATATCCAAGTTCTCACACTCTCTCTATGACACAAAACAGCAAAATTCCACATTTGTTTCTACTAAACACAAATGACCCTCATATGGTTAGATTCAACTCATTACTCTTAGTCGTTTACCAAATTTGTACAAAAAAGAAAAATGTTTAAAGTACATGTGAAATCTCCTCATGCTATCACTGGAAGTAGCAAACCAAAGAGAGTGGCATTTAATTCTCTTATAGACAGCTGGAAATCTGCTGGATTTAATAATGACAATATGATTTTCTACATGTGGAAATATGGTTAAATGCATAGGAAAAATAAATTGTGAAAAGAAAAAAATGACTGATGTCTTATGTACCTAAGTTTTCTCTTCCATTCATACCACCAAATCAGCATTTTCTCTGATTAAAATGACCCTGGACAGACCTTTTCACATTCTGTTGCTCGAGCTTGCTTACTGAGAGGGATAGAAAGGAAAGGAGAATTGAAGAGGTGGCAGTCTGTTCCCCTCAGAGAGTCACTGCCCTCTGGGCAGGGAGAATCCTTTCTCCCAAGTGATCTTCATGTTGTTTAACTAATACTTGCTTTTTTTTTTGTCATTAGATAAAATTGCTGTAAATTTAATCAGGAAGGGAAGTCCACTGGGCCAAAACTTTTAAATTACTTCCCCCTTTCTGTAAGAAACAAAAACTAAAGCTTTTTATCAAAGGAAATAGATAAGGAGCTTCCAAGATCAACAATCCAGGAAGTTGTAGGGTGAGCAAGGAACTCTAAGGCTCCTAAGCCAAGCCCATTGGAGGAGGAGGAAGGTGCAGCACAGGGCAGGAAGTAAATCCCAAGGATGAAAAGGCTCCAGGGCTTCCTGCTCCTCTCACCTGGGAGCCAGAACACACACACACACACACACACACACACACACACACGCGTGCACACTGCCACTTAAAGCTTAAAGCAGCCCTGGTAGACGAAATACAACCCCAGGTTTGCTGGCCCAACACAATCATTCTTACAAGCCCCCACATTTTAACTCCTATCTTTACTCACCTATAACCATGCATAAAACATATTTACAAAGGAGGATCAAGTAGCTGCACAAGTATCACACAAATTCCATGAAACAAATATGATAGCAAAGAACCATCAAGCAAAGACAGTCCAACAAGCCAAAGTTACTGCTTCAAAATTAGTAAAATAAGAGTTATCTAACCCTGACCTTCCTTTCAGTCAGAGCTATGGTGGGTGATCAGTATGGAGCTGCCCAGCACTCAAAAGTAGCAACCACAGATCTCACAGGACATCAGTAACATAGATCGACATCCTGTCAATTGTTTACCCAAAGCTGTTGGTTCAGTATGGAATTTCTATGTAACTATGGTAGACACTAGAAACTAGATTACATAACACTACTAACCACTTTGCGTAACTCTATGTAAGAATAACAAAGCAAGGCTCAATATTCATTGTCTCTCTTCTTTTCATTTTTTTTTTATGAGAATAGAAAGAAAGATGAGGACAAGGGATTGAGGAGAGGGTATGTATCAACCCTTCAGTATAACTCAAACTGAAATCAACTGATAGGATTTCTAGGTAACTGGGAACTCACCATCTGCCATGGGTCATTTTCTCCCAGAGCAGGAACAGCCATTTTTCAACTCGCCAGGGACCTACATGAGGAGGAAAGTCCCAGAGGGCAATGGCAAAGTCAGAACAGGCCTGGGTCCTCCACCAGCCAAAGTGACACTGAAAAATCCCAACTCTAGCTTCCTGTTACAGAAGCATTAAATTCCTGTTTGTTAAGACTCTGTTAAGTCAATCTGTCTGATGCTTGATGTTGACTATTTCTCTAATAAGTAATAAAAAAAAACAACTGTAAGTATGCACTTAAATCCCAGACAACCTAGAGCATCTACACACCTAACTCACATTGAGTGTGAGTTTTGTACTCTGAGATGAAAACAAAACAAAACTGGAGAGTAGAGCAAACATTGGCATCAACTTTCTGTAACCTTAGACAAATTGTTTCCTTTCTTTCTGCACCAGTCTTCCTCCCCTGTGCACTCACACCAGTTACAAGGGCCAGGTTGAAATACCTGAGTGAATATGCCCCACAGTACTACATAAATGTAAATGTTGTGTGGTCTCGTGCACCATACATTCTCTGTGTATGTCCCATTTCACTTTTTTCACTATCAAAGACTATGCTCTAGCAGAGTTTACTGAAGACCACTAAATCAAGTATAACTGAATGGGTTTCATATTTTTCCCCTGAGGGAGCCAAGATGCATTTTAGCTCATGGTTTCAGTGAGCTGACACAGCAGGAAGGCATAAGAAGCTCAGCCTGTGGCAGTAGGGTAATAAGCTACTGCTAACAAGTCACTGACCCAGGAAGCAGAAAGACAGAACAAGTGCCAGGCCCCCAAAGTATAGCCACCCCCACGGAGAAAGCATTGCCTCCTGGGAGCTAGGGGGAAAGTTCTGCTGGTGAAGTGCTTACCACAGAACCATGAGGACCTCAGTTCAAATCCCTTGGTCCCCCAGAAAAAAATAAGTAGTGCCATATACCTGCACCCCAAGCTCTGAGGGGAACAGAGACAGAACGCTCACTGGCTACCCAGCCTAAAGGAATCAGTCAGCTCTGGATCTGGTGACATAAGATATTTCAAAAACTAAAGATGGAGGGAGCATATGAGGAAAGACACTAGATGTTGATCTCTGGCCTCCACATGTACATGAACACACACAGGCATACAGATGTGTATGAATACCTGCACACATGTGTGTACACAGCCACATGAATACACTCATAACCATACATTAACACACCACCTCTCACACACATGTACATGCGTAGGCATACTTATCTGCATAGGTATGTGCACATAGTCACATGAATACATACACACATACCACACATATTACATATTCTCTCTCTACACACATATGGATGCATACCTCCACACATGTGAACACAAAAATACACACATAGTGCACATATAAAACACATGTACACACAACCATGAAGCTATGTGAGACATTTCAAATACAAGTCCTATTATGTCTCCCTGGTCAACATACAGAATCTATTTTGAACCTGAGGGGGTTCAAACCCTAGTAAAAGAGGATGTGTGCAGTAAGGATAAAAAAGAATACACTATAAAGTCATAGATATTCTAAGGCCTGCCTTTGATTCATCTGTTGGTACTAATTCATCAAGAAACATGCACAATAGTCGCTTTGGAACTCAATAGAGTTAACCTATGTAAACCTCTTATTTCTGCAAAAGCTCTTCCTACTTGTGACCAATAACTTAACTCATCAACTGGCCATGATCTAGAATCACGAGGAGAAGAGTTTCAATGAAGGGTTTTCTAGTTCAAGTAGGCCTGCGGGAGTGTCTGTAGGGAGCTGTCTAGATTACAATAACTGATGATGTGTAAAGACCTAGTCTCCTCTGTAGAAAACACCACTCTCTGGGTTTGGGTCCTGGACTGTATAAAAGTAGAGAAAGTAAGTATGTGGAAAGCATGCCTGTTCTTGACGAGACACAATACTTACGTTCCTGCTTCTTTGCCTTCCCTGATATTACTGACGGTGACCTACACTATTAGCTAGAAGAAACCCTTTCTCTCTGAAGTTTGTTGGGACATTTTATCACATAAACTGAGACCCTCCTCAATAGAATTTTCAAGCCCTTTGAAAAAGTATAGATTTCACTAGAAAATTGTTTCAAAATTATATACTTACTGGATGTGTATTGAACTTTTCACACAGTAAAAGATGAATAAACAGGAAGATATTTGCCCAGAGGGATCAACTGAAACCTAATACTATAGCAGAATGCACAGTGATATTACTTAAGTCCTAAGGCTATGGGCACACTCCTACATAAAGAGTAAAGTAGACATTCTCATTTGGAGGAACGTCCTGTACGAGCACATCTGTGCTGGTACACTGCACAGATCAAGAGCATGAACACTGCCTGGGAGCTTACTAGAAACATAGACTCTGGGGTGCTAGGCCTCACCAAGTAAGTTGGAATCTACTTTTTAATAAGATTTCAAGCAATTCATAAGCACTTTCAAGGTTGAGAGGCACTGAATCCTGACTAGCTGGTTCTAAGCAATAGTTGAAAATAAAGAGCAAACCAAGCCAGGTGATGGTGGCTTGTGCCTTTAATCCCAGCACTCAGAAGGCAGGGGCAGGTGGATCTCTGTGAGTTAGAGAATAGTCTGGTCTACAGATGAGTTCCAGGATAGCCAGGGCTACACAAAGAAACTTTATCTCAAAAAAAATATAGCTAGATAAATAACAGATAGACAAATAATAGACAGACAGACAGACAGACAGACAGATAGAGCAACCCAAGAGAGTAACTTATCTCTGTACAAGAAGCTTGGAACACATGTCCCTGACTGGTTAGCTTACCTAAAATACAGTTCTGATGCTAGCACCCAAGTCCTCCAAGAGCTTGTCATCACTCATCAAATAAGACTTAAAGCCTTCAGTCAATAGGAAAGCTGCTCTCACATCTGACAGCAATCCCCTCTCACCTCTCTTCTCTGTCTCTGTTGTAGACCTTAAGCCTGTTTCTCCAAATGTGGACAGGCCAGCTGAGGCAGGACTTAGTGTGGGCCACCCTTGACCTTCTGAGTGGCACTCTTTAGGGAATATAATTGTGAGGATGTGAACTTGACCAGGTCTTAAGTTGATTCTTGGGAAACAAACCTCCATATTAGTTCTCTCATCCTAGGTTAAGCTTCCCACTGTGTGTCCAGGCATAATGAATGGGCCACTCCACTCTTAGGGCCAACAATGGCCCAAATGCAGCTGTTTCCCCACACAAAGTGTGGCAATGAGACATTCCTGTGCTTATTTCCCTTCTATGTCCCCAAATTTATGCTACATGTCCTTCCTCACGCACAGCATCAGTCATATACTCCGCAGAGTACACTATGTGTTCATCATTTACTGGCCTAGCATTATCTACACCAGAAACAACCTAAGACTCTACTGTTCAGAAACTACCTACATTAACCACATCACAGCCAGTAAAATGTGATACTTCATTGAAAACAACAGCATATACTGATTTAGAAGGATACCAGAATATGTATTGGAAGCGTACAGCAAATTGTAAATTTAAGTATAAAATGATCTTAAAGAATACACACCCAAACATGAACATGGGTACTTCAGAAGGATTATGAATAGCATTTATTCTCTTCTGTATATTTATAAGTTGGCTCTTTTAGAACAAGTGTGTAGATCATTTTTACATTTTAAACTTTTCCACATTAAACGTTTATAGAAGTAATGTTTTATTGTAAATAAAAACTTTCATTTATTCCCAAGGGGTAGAATGGCTGAATGTGTTGCTAAGAGGCAGAGGAGAAAGTAGGAAATGGGTAGTCTTAGCAACCAACTCTGTTCCTCCTACTGTCTGGGATTCTGAAAAGTAATTAATCATCCTTTGATATCTTATGACACTTCTCTAACCAAAACTGTGGCTCTCAGTAGAAATAGCACAGGACACGTAGCAAGAAGTTACCTGCTACCCATGTTTCCAGTTGTCAAAGTCAGCCTCCAACCTATGCCATTTCTCCCCACATGTCACTTTCCACAACATTCACTGGCCAAGACTAATCTGTTAAATACTGTGTTTTACTCTATTCCACATGACTGCAACATTGGATGTGTGAGGTGATGACAGCGACCCCCAGTTACTCTCACCATAGTGGAGCATCGTTATTGCTATGAGGGCTTGAGGGGGTGGGGGCTTCTCACCAGATTTTCTCCTACTACAAGGAAAACTTACAACACATTCTGTTTTAATTAACATTTTACATAAAGCATTTTAAAGAAAGATAAATAAATTAACATTTAATTCATGCCTTCAACAGTAGGAAGGGAATGTCAATTAATCTGACACTTGATTGATGTTGACATTCAACTAAAAATTAAAATTTATAAGGAAAAAGTAGAAACAGTTTTAAGGCCCTACTAAAATTTTATAATAGTTTGGCTCTAGTTTTAATGTTTTAGTATACCCTATGCTTGAATAATACCAACAGGAAAAATATGTTTTGTCACATCTTACTAACTTTAACATACTTTGAACTTGGGTTCTCCTCCAATTCTGACCTACAGGAAAATGAAGCAAATATGGGGTGAGAGACTTAAAAGACATTGTAGAATGTTAAAAATAGTGTAAACTGAAGCTTAAAGCACAGGGTCTGTTGTGCTCTTTTCTTTAGTCCAACTCACAGTCATGTCTCTAAGATAACAAAATGTACATACACCTTATTGACTCCTAGGTTTAAGAAATATGGAGCTCACTTGACATGTTCGTTTGGAGTATTGTTCACATCCTAAGCCCTCAACACAGAAATATAATCTACATACCCACCCTAGAAGGGGAAGGGCCAGTCTTGCCTTTTGCCCTGCTGTAGCTGCATGGCCCAGATTACTCACCTAGCTTCTGGGAGTTTCCCACTTCCTCATCTACGAAGCAGGCACAGCTTTGCAGGGTGCCTAGGTTCTTTCCAGAACAAAACTTCCTAAAGCTCCAGCTCTTTACATTCATTCCCTCCACACACAGCTACAAATCTGAAAAGATCTTATTTTTGTAATCCAATGAAAATGCAAATTTTTTAAACTGCATTTTAACAAAATTTTCTCTGAAATTTTGAAAATGGGAAGAAGATATTAATGTCATTTTAACATAAAATTTTACTTTCAGCATCAGGACTGTCCCTTCTTGCTCGTCAACATTACACAGCCACTCCCTTTCACTGTCTCATGAATATCCCCAGATCCTTGGCGTTCCTAAGTACAGAACTGGTAAGAATCATGAAATATGCTAAAGACAGAAAACATCTAGTATATAATGATAATTAACTTTGTCTTCCAAAAATATTACTGAAAGCATACATTCCAATTTCTTAAAATATTATATCCCAGTGTGCCAGCTGGCTGTTACCAAATCAGAAATAAAAACTAACATTTCACTTAGTATCATATATATGTATGATGTCACTAATTTCTCACAACTCTATGTGGAAGTATTATAATTATTCCCATTCATCAGCTGAGGAAGCTAAAATTCCCTCAGTTTCAAATGGGAAGCTAGAAATCACCAGACCCACAATGAACCTCCTGCTCTCTTCCTCTGGGCCTTTTGCTCTCTCCATGACAATCCAAGCTTACAAACCCTTAACATTTACACCAAAGACAACTTCACCTCATTTAATGATGATGGCTACTCATAAATATGCTAAACAACTTAGGGTGGATGTTGAACACATATGACAGGAACAGTCTACCTACAAATACTTCAGAATTAAAAAGGGGAAAGAACCACACAATTGAAAAGAAAAAACTAACCAAAGTTTCCAAACAAACAAAACAATAAACAAAATAGTTTGGAAACAATCTCCGTCAATTTAAAAATTGAGGGTAAAAATAGCTATTTCTCCCTCATTATTTGTCTATCACAATGTAGGAAATTGTTTGTAAATACTAACATGAATATGGGCAACGGGGAGATTCTATTCATTGCCGGTGGGATGGTACATTGGCTAGTGGGATTCAGTGTGGAATCAATATGGTTGTTTCTCAAAAACCTAAAAATAGAACTGCCATAGGACCCAATCATACCATTCCTGGGCATTTACTCAGAAGACTGTACATTGTACTACACAGACACTTGCACATCCAAAATCCACACTCATTGCAACACTAGTCACAATAACCAGAAAAAGAAACCAGCTTAGGTGTCTATCACCCAATGAATGGGTAATGAAAACGTGGCATATATACACAATGGAATTTTATTCAATGGAATTTTTATAACTAAAAATGAAATAAATTGTAAAAATTTTTAAAAAGGACAGAACTAGAAAATGTTATACTGTGTAAAGTAACCCAGGCACAGAATGAAAAATGTTGTGCATTCTCTTTCATGTATAGATCCTAGAGTAGTGTGTTCAAGTTGGAATGCTCCTAGAGACCAGAAAGGTAGGAAAGGGACTGTGGGGTGGAAGTGCTTGAGAAAGCCACTGAGGGAGGGAGAATAGCAGAATATGGATTACATGTTGGTGGGAAAAGAATAATGGACCAGGGAAAGTTTAAGTGAAGAAAATGATTAGAAGATAGGACTAGCAGATGAGGAGGGACCCCAACACTAAGTCTGTTTTTAAAAGCTGAATGGAAATCTATTTTATAAGGCTATTCACAAATATCATTTTTAAATGGGTTTGAACAGAGGTATTGTATACAGAGAGAGAATGTTCCTCCTAGAAGTCATGGGTTACTAAACAACGGTCCCAGTGTCAGGTGTGGAAGGCCTCGATAAAATGTATTGGTCAGGAAGGCCTCAGAAGCTCCTAAAACTAAACAAGTCATTGCCATTACTCTTGATTACTCAGGAGAACTTGAAGGCAAAGGCCTATTGCTGAAGACAGCACACATTTAGCTGGAACTGAGTTGGAAACTTCCTCTCTGCTACCTGGCTTTCACTGTGTCAGAGGAGCTGTGCAGGGTGCCGATTAACAAGAGTCATTTACAGTCTTAGCCATCTGTGAACCCTTCAATCTATAATAATGACTGACCTGGCAAGCTATGTACAGTGGGATAATAATAGCGGTATGACTGATATGGTGGTAGGAGGTAACCAACCACTTTCTGCTTGAATCCAAGGCCAGCTTCACAAGGTAGGACACAGGACTAGTACTACAAACCTAGAAAAAAGCTGGTGGCTGGGGAGTTCATAGGCCCTAACGGAGAGCCCACTTCTATACCATTGCTAAATGATCATGTGACCAAACAATCCTCTAAATCTGCCGTTTATATTCATAGATTAATGCTGCACTTAGCCTTCATAAGCAAAATTGGCAATTTTATAGTATTTAGCAGAACTAAAAACAGAGCCTCCTACAAAGCAATTTCACTTCTAAGAATTTATTTGTCATTTATTTTGTTTGGGCAAGGAAAAGAACTTAAGAATTGTTGATCATGTAAAGGTTGCTTCTGGAAATAGTCCAAATGTTCCACCAGAAGTGATTCGATTTGTAGTGCTGCACATAGTAAAACAGCAGGTTCCAATGTAAGACAAAAACAAGAGCAAAAAGGTACTGGAGTAGACTCATTTCTACATCAAAGATAGATAGATAGATAGATAGATAGATAGATAGATAGATAGATAGATAGATAGACAGACAGACACATAGACATAGAACCATAGATAGAGAGGTATGTAGGTAGGTAGATGGATGGATGGGTGGATGGATGGATGGATAGATATCACACCCCAGATTCTCAGAGATATGTGCTCAACAAAATATTTCTAGAAAGAACCCCAAAATTTCCTCCTTTCAAGCAAAGAACTGAGAATTCAAGAGTTTGGTTTACAAGGGGAAACATTCAGTACTTTTATATTTAATCTTATCTGAAATGTTTAACACTTTACAAACTTAGTCCCAAGGCTCATCAATATGTCAAACTACTTAGAAAAAAATGTCTGTGAAAGACATTTGCAAATTAAAGAGGATATACACAGTAAGATACCTCAGGTCATGCTTTCCCACCAGGATTGCAGGAAGAACTGTCCTTGATCCAGTACCTACTGCCTCAAGCCAAACCCAGTAGCATAGTTACTCAATAAGCACTGTGAGGGACGGAGGGCTCCTCCACTGCAACGCAGATATCCATCTAGGAGATAATAGCTGTAAGCAGTCCTTCTCAAACATTTTCACCAAGTTAACTCAAATATCAAACACACTGAGTTTGTTCCCCCTGGGTGCCAGACGGCATGTCAGAAGGCCCTCATCTTTTTAGTACACCCACACTTTTATCAACTAGAAAAAATTCTCATAATATTTCAAAGAAAATGGACAATCCAGACATGAGTACCGAGTTATTTTTTAAGCTTAACCTTTAAAATGGAGAGGATTCAAAGGTACGCTGACATTTCTGCAGAGCAGGCCTTGAGTATGGGGTGAAGGGCAATGAGAACATACATACGCACATAACATCTAACCTGCAGATCGCACACTCTGTGGCTTTATCCTCTGAGACCACATTCTCTAAGCAAGTTCTGAACCCCTACTGCGGTTATCATCCCTCATGCTCACTGAGCTGTAGTTTCTTAGTTTCAGTAGATACAGGAAAAAGTGTCATCCAAAGAGGTTTTAGCCAGTGCATTTTCCACAAACAGTAGTACATGAACCCCTTTCCTGATACCACATCATTTAAGCATAGGGCCATATTTTCTGTCCAGCTATTTGACCTGAGTGGAGGTACATGTCAAATGCCAAATCAAACATAACTGAATAGTGAGGCAAAGGATGGCTTGACTGTATAACTAGGAAAACCACTCTAGCCATTGCAGTTATAGAAGGCTTATCCCAAGGAGAGACATGTGAGCTACAACTTAAACTACAGGATGTGTGACAGCTCAACTTGACTGAGCCATGGAGCACCGGAAGAAAGCATGATTACTGGTGCATCTCTGAGAGTATTTCCACAGAAGATGGACTTGAAATCAGCAGACTGAGTAAAGATGCCTTCCCCAACACAGGTGGGAACCATCCGGTCTGCATAAAGCCTATAGAGGACACAGCAAAGGAGGGAGAAGTCAGCTCTCTGTCTGCCTTCCCACGTTAGCCAAGCCATTTCTTCTCCTGCATTTGGATAGACCAACCTCCCTGATTCAGGGGTTTTCAGAGTCAGACAAAACATATCACCAGTTCCCTGCTTCTCGCACTTTCAGACAGCAAACTGTGGGACTTCCCGCTTTTCACTTCCATGTTAGCCCGGTCATAAGCCTCTGTAATATCAGTCAATATTCTGTTTCACTAGAGAGTCCTGACTAATGCAGAAGGGGTTATCAGGTCAAAAATGAGGAATGTTCTAAAGCAAAGTCCTAAAGAACATACTTGAAACATTCAAAGCACAGAAAAGTGACAACTGTGGTTGGAATATAAACACCTGGGAACAAGGGCTAAGCAATAAGAGAGACCAATTCCTGTAAAGCTTTACTGGCTGAAGTAAGAAAGTGAATTTTTTTTTGCAGTGGGAATGTTTGGAGGTCCGTAGACAGGAGAATGATAGAAGCTCACTTGTCTTTTGAGAAAGTCATTCCTAGTGCCATGTGGGCGAGGCTCCACAGGAAGCAAACACAAGGATGACTTTGAGACAAACAAAATCATCCAGATGCATGATGGTGGGGGTAAATCATGAATGTATTAGTGAGGATAGCCGTCATCCAGAGAAAGATACAGAACACTGCAGCATTCAGAATCCCATCCCCAATCATTGACATCCTCTCCATAAAGCTAACCACTCTGATTTCTAATTCCATGAGTTATTTGACCTATTGGAACCCCTGTATAAATGGGATGTGGCAATATATTATGTTACACTTGATAGTCTGTGTATAGAACACATGTAAACTGCTTTAGGTCACCATAGCTTATTCTTTGTTGTAAGTACACTGCACTCCATTTGCCTGTTTCTGATGAGAATGGGTGTTTTGGTTACATGCAGGTTTGGACATTTTAACAATGCTGCTGTAACATTCTGTTCAATTGTCTTCATTACAGAGAGTAGATTTTCCCACAATGGAACAACTGCATGACGTTTCAGGCAACTTCATTCCTTCAAGAAACCGTATCCTGTAACAGACACATTCTTTTTCTTCTATGCACAAGTGTGTTTCATCCCAGATCCTAAATGTTATCAATAAAAAACTTAGCCAAGTCTAGTCTCACTTCTAGTGCTGTGAAGATTTTTCCTTCCCCTTAGAGACTAAAAGGAATTAAATTTTCTTTTATGCTTCCTACTGTATAGCAGAACATCTGAAGCAAGTTGAGCAAAAAAAATTACTTTAAAATGAAAACAGTAATAAAAATAAAACTCTCCTGGGGTATCTCTTTATTTTTCACATTAAAAAAAAATGATGTCTCCTCTGGTCTGGTTGAAAAGCATGGGAAACATATGTGCACCTAGAGCCTGCAAGCCTATTTCCTTATCAAATGTCAGTTGTTGACTGAAGGTTCCCTGGCCGCTTCTAAGGAGAAAGGGGAGAAAGAAAAAAAAACCTCCAGGATACCTAATTTTACAATCATTAGATCATTTCTCTGTTCATAAATAAGCATTGCCAAAAATGATTAGTAATATAAAATATGTTACAGACTTGGACATTCATAATTTTGTAGAGCTTTTATTCCTACAGTTGGGCAATAGTTCTTTGCCTCATTATAAAACATTTATCCATTCCCACATTCAAATCCCCTGAGCTTTTATGCATTCTATCTCACTGCTAGTCTAGCAGTGTGTGAAAACAAAATTGTTTTGAAAGAAATATAATTCCTCCAAGTTAGAATACTGGGAAATTTTTTTTTCCTTTCAAAAAGCTAAATACTAATTACCTCCACATTGATTACTAAACACCTCCTGTTTCAGTGCCTGTGTCTTAATTAAACTGTGGGATTTACAGGGATTAAAAAGGCTTTACATAGACCTTAGGTAGCAGCATGATGGCTAAGCCTCCAACAGGCTGGGCGCAGTTATGAGCTGTTGAACAATAGAGGTTTGTTCTGAGAAATGTGCTATTAGCAGTTTCACTGAGTGCAGAGATCACACAGTGGACTCAGACCCACTACAGGCCAGGCTATTCAGTACAGCCTCAGCCGCCAGCACCTGCACAGCTGGTCATGCGCAAAATCCAGAGGGAGGGCAGCCATACCCTTAAACATGTAAATACAGGAAAGGCACAGTCCAACTCCTAGGGTCGGATAGGGCTACTGCTGTCTGGGCAGTCTGTTGTGGACAGAATCACAATTTATGTAATGCGTGACTGCACAAGTTTTAGCAAAGAGAGACCTTCCCACCTTCATCAGCTATGGTTGGAAAAACTGAAGAGCAAAGCTTTCTGGATTTCCCAACCCTCATTATACCCAAGATTATTGAACACTGAATAATTATTAATTTTCAAATTCATGAATGGAGTCAGACAATCCAAAACTTTTTAAATGTTTCTCAGGAGTTGAGAGACTATGCCTCAAAACATAAATAACTCACAATGTTACAGAAGTCTGCATGTATCAAAGTCTTTCAAATAAATCAACCATTTTTCTCATGGAAAAAAAAAAAACACTATGACAATATCAAATTTTAGACTAAGCAAACACCACTAGTGACAACACAAAAAGACAGATTCAGACCAGCGCTGGGGGAGTGACAGTCCAAGTGCTCAAGACAAATATCTATGCTTTCCTTACACTGCCTTCCAATGCCAGACTAGGAATTCAAAATTCTTTGAACTCAACAATTATCATATCTGATAGCTTGATGTCTATGTAAAAATAAATATAAGACTCTCTGAATCAGGATACCTGGTATACAAATCTAACAATTTATTAGATTTATAAGACTGGGGTGATCTCAAGGCAGCTTTATATAACAGTTTCAAGCTTGGAAGCTTCCAGAAATCACTAATAGTTTAGGCTAGTCATGAGGTCACACTTTCTCTGGGGCAGTATGAATGCCCAGCACAGCTGCCCCTCAACTCCAGCCAACTGTCCCTGTATCTTCCTATTTTTCAACAAGCCAGAAATGTAGTTTCATATGCGAAATCTTCCTATTAAAAATGTTGGCACAAAAAGTTTAAAAGCACTGCATGGGCCAAATAAAACATGTCTGTGGGCAGGATTCAGCCAGCTGGCTGCCAGTTTGAGATCTCAGGAGAACTACAGAGAAAGGAAAGAGTCAAATGTTCCCTTGCATCCCTCCTCCGACTCAGGAATGAACAATCTTGGAGATGACTGTGAATGGCTAAACATGCAAGATTGTTTTAAAATGGTGCGGAGCTTCACTTAGAGAGACACTACCTTCCTGCACTACTTTTACTGATGTTTACACACACACCACACACACACACACACACACACACACACACTTTCACACATTCAGGATCACAAATACTGTTTGGAGCACTTCCAACATAGAGATATATCTTATTGGTGCATACTAGGAAATGGAAATCTATTTAAAATCCATTTATATTCCAAAAGATTGGCTGTTGGCCTTAATCAATGCTGTCTTTGCTCCACCAAAAAGCAAAACATATTTAGCTGCAAATTATTCTTCAGAAACTGAAATAACCCATTCAGAGTCCTGAAAGCTGGTTCCTGGTGATAAGTCCAATGCTTGCTGCTAGCAAGCAATGCCTGCTTTACTTACTACTCTGTGATGTGGGACAAGCCGAGTGCGGGAACCAGAGAAGAATAAGCAGAAGGTTCAAATTTCTGGCGTACACACACAGTGCTGATAATAAAGAACTAGTTTTTAAGTCTTTTTGCAAAGTAATATCATTCAGCGGGAAATAAAAGTTTTGCGTCTCTACCAATAAAGCACTCTGCAAATGTTTCAACAATGTAGCTGCCATTTCATTGTATTCCCCCAAATAGAATCTCTCCATTGTTACTATAAACATGGATACATTTTCAGCTCTCCTTTGTTACCAAGAATGGATACATTTTCAGGCCTGCTGTATTTGGCAACTATTTATTACCATTTTAGCCTTATGCATGCTGATCATATCAGCTTAGTCAACACTTCTTAGCTTTTTTTTTTTTTTTTTTTTTTTTTTTTTTTTTTTTTTTTTACTTCTTAGCTTTTTAAGGAGCCTAATAAGAGAGGGAACCCACCTATCTGTAAGAAAGTACTATGAGTTACCACATTTTTGCATCCAACTTTTAGGGAATTAGCAGTCTCCTGAAGAAGTCCACCCAAGGGTCTGGATTTAAGAAATCTACAGCAAAACTGTAAATCCATTTACTCTAATCTCAACAAAACGACAACAGTAAGAACAACAAACTTTTAGGAAATGAAGTCAGAAATCAAGGCAGTAAGATCCCATCAACAGTTGTTTATGACTTAAAATTGCAGTCATTTTTAAACCCACCAAATGGGAGTAGCTGTTACTCTATCATATCAACTATAAAGATTATTCATTTCTTTTAAATCTAAGAGTGCTCTATCTGTATGTATACCTACCTGCTAGAAGAAGACATCAGATCCCATTACAGATGGTTGTGAGCCACCATGTGGTTGCTGGGAACTGAACTCAGGACCTCTGGAAGAACAGCCAGTGGATGCTCTTAACCCCTGAACCATCCCTTCAGCCCCTGATTATTTACTTTCTTTAAAAGATAATTCTTTATTTCTTCTTTTTGTTTGTTTTGTAGGTGGTGGTGGTGGTGGTGGTGGTGGTGGTGGTGGTGGTGGTGGTAGTCTCTGTGTAGCCCTGGATGTCCTGGAACTCATTCTGTAGACAAGGTTAACCTCAAACTCAGAGATTCACCTACCTCTGCCTCCCAAGGGCTCCACTGTGCCTGGCTCCTTCTTTATTTCTTAGCCATATGTAAGTGATTTTTTTCCATTCCATGATTAGATTGTTTCAAATATCATTAGAGTTGTCATGCCACATTTATCAGTGAATGCTAAACACTGTTTTGCATAAGGTTCTGGTGTTGTGATGTTTTCCCACTGTAACTGAAACTCTGTCAAAATTTGATTAATCTTGACCTCTGTTTACAAACAAGAGACTGTGTAATGAAAACAGTATGGTGTTGTAGACATCTAAAAACAGAAAGCCTCAGAAGGTTTCCTGCATTAGAATTAATATTGTTCATGGGATTTTGCTTCCTTGGAACTTAAAGTTCATGCAAACATCTATAAATAAAATCTATAGCCTAATTCAGTTTTTCAAAAACACCATTGAAAAGTACATTTCAATTGAGTTTATTTGTAATTAGATTTTGATATGCATGATTTGATTATGTTAAAATGTTTCTAAAGCAAAGATGGAAAACACTCAGAATCTAAGAGCTCAGAACGTTAGTTTCTTGAACAAAGAAGGCATATAGTATAAGAATGAAGAAATCTGTATTAACAGAACTACTCTTTCAAAATTAACCCCACAAATATCCTAATGAGTAGGTTAGCATGACCAGGGCATGGTGGGGAGCACAAAAGTAGTCTACCCAGGGAGCATCCTAGTATATGCTGGGAGCATCCTACTTTATCCAGGGAGCATCCTGTTGCCATCTCTGGACTTCTATCTGCTTTTGACTTTGCTGAAAGCTCACTTGGGTTTTCCTAAAGTAGAGAGGGCAATATTATAAAGAGAAAATGTAGACAATCTGGTGGATGCAGCTTGAAATGGACAAACACAAGCATCTGTGTTTCAGATTAGACTCAGGGAACAGCATGCTGAGGTCTCTTCCCTGTGGCTCTGAGCCCCAGACACTTCCCATGCCTACTGAGTTCTTCAATCACCCCGTTCTACCCTAGTGGCAGCTAGTCTCCCAGAGGCTGGCACAATCCCTGATGCTCAAAAATGTCTGCAGAATCAGTGAGTAAAGCCCTTACCCTAGCTATGCTTGACCAGAGTTATTAAATATACATGTAGCCTTAATTTTCAAAAAAAAAAAAAATCTATCTGGTAGTCTGTGTCTATTGGAGCACATGGAATTTTTTTCCCTCGGAGAAGCCAAGGATTATTTGGAGTCTTATACTAATGAGTGCCGCCTTGTTCTGTAATCAGACAGCACAGAATAATGTCCAATGGACTGCAATCCAAGCCCAGGCTCAGCCCAACATTTACCCTTCCCACATCTACTTTCCTTATCTAGACAATGGATACAGCAATACCAGCCTGTCTCTCACATCAGCTACATACAAGGGCTAATGTAATTTATCAGCCATCTGGGAAATATTTAAATGACTTAGGTTTTTATCACAACAGAGACAAAACAAATGCTAGAAGTTCTTTTTTAAAAAAGAAAACCCCTAATGCATTCTTGGAAGCCATGAAGGAATGGCAGTAAAACACTTCATGTTTCCCAGAGGATACAACTGATGGTGAGGTGGTAAAGCAGACAAGACAGGATATTAACTCACAGTGACTGTAATAACTATGTAGGTTTCCACCGGCATGCAGCACACAGAACACATTCAAATGTAAATGAAGTTCAAAAAATGACTGGTGGATGACACCCTCTGCGGCCATCACCCTGACTGTTGAACAGAACGACCATCTTGGCCATTACATGCCATTCCCAGTCACTGCCTTGCTCCCCTTTCCTAAGTAACAAATACTCCGCCTTTCTAACTGTATTGGCTTACCAATATAACCCTAAAGGACATGTGTTATTTTGAATCAAGGTTCTCTCATTCAACATCGTCTTCGTAAGACTGATCCACGTCAATGCTGTAGGATGCCCAACTCATTCCTACTCAGGAGTTCATTATGCAAATCATTATTTATCTGTCCTGCTGTGATACAACATTTTGGTTGTTTTGAATATTATAAATTGTTGACATTACTTTTCTAAACACTAGAAAGCAGGCCCTAAATATACTGCATAATATAAATGCATAAGAAACCTTGGTGAACTCCATCCAAACTGAATCCAGCAGAAATTTATGTTACATGATTTAAAATAAGAAACTACCAATTCATTAATGTAAAGAAAAAACTGTTTAAGTTTGTTTGATTTTTGTCTCTTATACTTTTAAATGAAATTTTAGGTAAAAACTTCTTGCTTTTTAAAAAATGATTTAGAATATTTACAAAGCATCAATAAATCTTTCAAAGCTCCTTCAAACAGATAATTTACTTTTATGCTAATCTATTTTCTGTAATAAACTGTAAATTAAAAAAAAACTTTGCTGCTTAAATTTTAACCTGGGATATCTCCATATGGCAAGATTATTAAGCATTTTTAATTTGCTTTTGGTGAGTGTGCACATGCGCATGCACGTGCACGCACACACACACACACACACACATAATCTGTATATCCTTACACTTCTATACTGTAACCATTATAATTCTGTGTTTATACATTCACCCATATATGTGTGCATATATTTGTAAAGGGGTGTGAGGGGGAGGGCATGCACGTGTGCGTTGGCCTGAGGAACATGAAGGCCAAGGCCAACCTCAGGTATAATTGTCCAGGCATTTCTTGCCTTAGAAACAGGGTCTCTCACCCAGCCTGAAGTTCACTAAGGTCTGGTTGGCCCTGGCCTTGGGACCAGAGCATGCATGGGTGATACCCAGCTTTTTTGTGTGCACTGTGGTTAATTCAGGTGCTCAATGATTATGCTTGCACAAGTGATTTACTCACTGGTCTATCACCCTTTCATAATTTTAAGGTTACTTTTTTAACAAAAATAATTTAATATACCTTCGAATATCAATATTTAAAATTAATCTAATTCTCCAAAGTAGAAGTACTTAGATAAGCCATTAATCAATGATATATTCATTTATTGTTACCTTTGAAAATGGTGAAAGAAAATGGAGTTTATCTCAAATAAGCAAAACTTAACAAAGTTCTGAAATTTTCAAAACCAAGAACTTATGCCTGCCTACCAACCTGGAAATGTCACTATAAGCCACTGAGATTTGACTTGGTCATTATTTTGACAAGTATCCTCTTTCCAGATTGGATTCTGTACACCTGGAAGTTTATAAACAACACCTCAGTTTTGAAATTGTGTTTACATTCTGATGAAAGAATTATTATAGACACTATTGTATTACTCATGCTAATGTTAGCAGATACAAAAAGAGGAATAAGAGGTATTGTTAGTAGCTGAATGTAAAGATAAAACGAAGAGAACTGGAAAATCAAGAAATAAATCAGTAAGTAAACAACAGTGATAACTAACCATAGCATTTCAAAGATTTGTTTGTTTGTCTCTTACTGTCCTTTTCTTCATTTTTAGGTTTATTTTGTATATGAGTGTTTTGCCTACATATACTTATGTGCACTGTGTGTGTGTTGGCTGCTTTAGGAAGCCAGAACAGAGTGTTGGATCTCTTGGATTTGGAATTACAAGATGGTTGTGAGCCACATTGCTTCTCCTCCACAAGAGCAACAAGTGCTCTTAGCAACTGAGGCATCTCTCCAGCCCCACTGTTTTGATATTTTTAATCTAAAATCATGTCCAGGGTGTTTGGCATCACAATTAAAGGTCTGTGTTTTTGATGTGCTGATAACCTGTCAAAGACAAACACACAGAGCCAACATTTTGTTTTGTTTTGTTTTCATTTTTGCATTTTAGTTTTGTTTGTTTAGATTTTTCTTACTTGTAGGAGGCAGATTGATATAATGGGCAGGCACAGAGGCAATGATGTCCCCACCCCCAATCCTGGCTGCATGACACTGTCTACCATATGAGTGTCTCAGTTCTGAGTCATAAGTCCCAAGGACAGCCACAAGTAAGGGTTCCATTATTTACATGTGTGTAAAACCCACAGCCAGATGGGTGGGGATAGCAGAATCTACATTCTACTTTGCAGAAGCCAATTATGACACGGCTGTGAACACCCGGCCCATAGGAGCCTCTCCCAGGAGGGAAGTCCCCGGCTGGCACAGCTTAATGATGCTGTCCAGGGCTGCTCCTCAGCTGGCTGCTCGTCAACTGGCCACACCACAGATCTTTCTGCTGGCCAAGTAGCAGTGAATAGAGAGAAGAGTACTCTGTCTGTGGGCTGCCAGCCTAAAAGATGCTGGGCCATTTTTGCTTCTTAGTCCCCAAAAGAAGCATATGTCTGTGATACATTATTAATAAGAAAGTTTTCACAATTTTGCAGAAAGGAATTTTGTTAAATAAGCATGAATATCATGTTGAATAATTCCATAATAAAAATAATTCACATGGAAACCTGGAACAACTACAACATAGTATATGGGAGATCCTTGACCTTTGTTAAGAGACCTTCCCATACCATAGTGATTCAATATGATCATGTAAGTGGAAAGATCAATGCTGGAATGCGGCTAGCTCCTATTAAAAACCTAGTGATTAACCAAATAATTATATTCAGCCTGTCATGATGGAGTTACTCACTTCTTTCCTATGTACTGGCTTCTCTTTTATTATGAGAAATCTTTTACTCAAATATATCTTAGATGCATTTTAAACAAAGCAGAATTTAAAAGGCAGTTTGAACAAAAACAGTGCAACAATAAAATAACAACTATTATAGCAGCAATCACAAAAGTGGCTGTCTGAGAACCTATGTGGAGACCCTCTAGAGAGCTTGCTTAATTGATGTACACCATCATGTGTACATCATGTGGGAAAAATGGAAACTTAAGGTACTTGAGTTGTCTGGGATCACATGTAGCTGGTGGAATATGGACTGGACTTACAGTATAGCGATTATCATTAAGGTACAACGACACCCAGGATGACAAAGCACCAAGGCTACCACTGAAGTCTACCAATAGTTAAGTGATGTAAAAAGGAGAGAGGTGTGCAAATGAGCAGGAGAGGAAACAGAGTGCAGTGACTCAAGACCCCACATGCCTTCTAGGCTTAGTATAAAGTAAAAAGTGAGTTATGTGGCTAACGGTGCTGACTGTACTTTACTGAATTCAAAGGACTTCCTCTACTTTTGTGGATAAGGGGAATAAGCTGCAGGAAAATCACCCCAGGACCTGATCAAATCAACTCAAAGCTCTTGACTTTGAGAACAATTTTTAGACATTGTTAGGAACCAGGAGGGAAAAAAAATAACAATTTCAAATCAACTAACATCGTTCCCCAAGTAAACATTAATTTATAAATTAAAGAGTGGATTAAAATATGTTTTAATCCACTCTTTAATTTCTTCAGCAATAAAGCTCAACACAGCGAGCAAATACACCATAAATAAGAATGTGGGGGGCTAAGAGCCTGCTCTGGCCTCTCATCTGCTGAAGACCTGGCCTGGGAAAGCTGTTTAGGAAGCTCAAAGGGGATGATTGTCTAAGATGCCTACCTGGGGTGCTAAAAGTAACAGGGTTCCTTGACAGGCAGGTCAGTTGCAGGCCTAACAATGTTTCAAAACAAGTAGACCAATAGATACTAAGAGGTTCATGGAGACGCTAAGCTGACTGAGCTGTTAAGAGCACTGGCAGCCCTTCCAGAGGACAAGAGTTTGATTTCCAACACCCACAATGCAACTCATAACCATCTGTAACTCTAGTCCCAGAGGGTCTGGGTGTGCATTTCCACACTTTTGATGTAACACTGGCAATTCCTTTCTCAAGAGGATTGTAAACATCACACACGATCATGAACATTCACACAGTGTTCATTAAGTGGGAACTCCTATTATAGGAAACTCTAATGATATTTTTCTTTAGCAAGTGTTTATAAATCCATTCTAGCCTAGTATGGTTGCACATGTCTTTCATTTTAACACACTCAGAGGCAGAGGCAGGTGGATATCTATACATTTGAGGCCAGCCTGGCCTATAAAGCAAGCTCCAGGGAAACCAGTGAGTCTGTCTCAAAACAAACAAACAAACAAAACCAAAGATTTCCAACAGCCACTAAAGTAGTAGAAGAAAGATGCAGAACAAACTTTTCTCAAACACTTCAGTGGGGCCCACCCCTCCTGACACCTTGATTGTAGACTGTGGCCTCCAGATTTCTGTCATAAATGCCCTAGTGCGTGACAGTTTGTCACAGCAGCACCAGCATACCAACATGCTTTGCTCAACAGCTCTCTGCTGCATTCTAAGAACCTGCTCCCCACTCAGAGCCCAGATGAAAGCGGCACCCAAGACCTGAAGACCCCCTGCACTAGAACCCCCCACTTAGAAGAGCCATGATGCCCCTCCTCTGGTGGACTCTCACCAGGGATGTGCAGAAGTTCTACAAACTCCACACACAGGACCTCTGGGATCACGCTGATGAGTCTGAAGTTCTACAGGTCTTTCACACCCCTCAGTTACCCCTGTAGGCATCTAACTTGTGGTGGAAACTTGAAATGTACCTCCTTGTTCCTATTTGAGCTTAAGTGTCCATTATGGCTGTTTAGTTAGTACTAGGCCCAGGAAGAAAAAAAATCTGCCCTGCCTCCACCCCAGCACCCAACCAAACAAATACAAAATGTTTCTCCTTGGCCAAACATTCAAAGCATTCTCAGCTACAATGGTACAGGAACCTCCAGGACCAGAGAGTGATTGATTTTAAAAGATCCACATGAGAAGGGTGGGTAGGAGCTCCTCTGTCACAGCCCCATGGGGATCAAGGTCCTCTGTTCCAGGAAGACATTTGCTCACATCTCTCACCTCAGTTCCACACCTGGGGACAGACCCTCTGTTAGAGCTCAAGGGGAAAATCTGCACCTCCAAGCCACTCGAACATACCAAGGCAGCTTATGTGGCAGCTTGGGCAGCAGGATGTGGATGTTTTAAGTTTTCAAATACTTAAGGTTGACACTTTTCTCTCTTCCTTCTCCCCTAACAAATGTGCTAACACCCCAAGCTTAGAGCAACCATGTGTTTGTGAGGTGCTGTAATCCATAGGAAGCCTGTGCACAGCTTCTCAAGCTCCCCTGAGACTCCTGGGTGTACATCTCTGAGGCTCACATGGATTCTGTTACAGAGAGCTGCTGTGGGATTCTAATGCCAGGAGAATGACGGATGACATCAGCGGGCCATTAGTCTACATTTTACGTTTAAATTGTGAAAAGGTCACTAGGGTGCTACAGCTCACTACAAATCAAGTCTAGACGGGTGGAGAGCTTGAAGGTTCCAGAGTGAGTGCACCACACCCTTCTAGAATCAAGTACTATATAATACTAATTGATCAGACCAGAGGTTGCCCACACTTGGTACCTGGTACCCTGAAAATGCGAACCATCTTCTTAGGAGTTTACTACAACTTCTGCATGCTTTACTGATTTGACTCCTGCCATAAACCAATTCCAATTAGGATTTTTTTTTTAACTTGTTTTAGCTAGAGTTCAGTGGAAAGCCTAAATCCAGTTACCTCCAAGGAGAAACAGAACAAAAGTCCAACTGCACTTTGATGCCTCCCTGAAATTTTATTCTTTCATGTTTGACAAAGTTTGACTTCTACCATTTGTGATTTCTGATAAGACGTCTATAAAAAAACAAAAGTATGCTTACAATCTTTTTATTAAGTCAGATAAGAAGCTCAAAAATAACTCTGTGACACTCTGTCATGCTGACCCTGAATTATGCAGGACCTCTGTTGCAGGTAAAAATGTAGCAGGGATAAAGATCAATAGTTCTAAGGGATTAAAACTGAACACTGAGATAACACCAAAACTTCTATCTGTCCCCAATCTTACAATCCCTGCATCAGTGATGGCTCAGCAAAGAAATGACTTTTACATAACTAGCTGTCTATTTAATGACTGTCACCCTGGTGGCAGTTACCAAAGCTGTTTTGAAAAGGGTTCTTGTCCTGATGTGTTCCGACTGCTCCTTCCTCCATAGGATCCCACATTACAAACATTAAAGAACATGTGTGTGATTGTAAGTCAAGCATGCCAGGCATGAGGCCAGAGCAGGATGGTAAGCGAAGTTTGAAGGCTAGTTACAAAAATACGAACCTAAACAATCAAAACTACTACATCCCATTCAGAGGCAAAGACACCAGATATAAACCCCGGGGGCCTCTGGAGATGGTTGTTGTTAAGTTCCTCTAAGGAATGTGTTGCTCTTAATAATTTCAGCAATATATTATGAAATGATCCATATGATATTTTGTTCTTCTTTCTCATAGTGCTCTGATGAAGCCCAGGGTTCACATATGATAAGTAGGCATTCTACAATTCACTCGGCTGTCCCCCCTCCCCCAGCCTGAGAGGGTCCATATGGAAGCAATTCAGTGGGGCATAAACAATGGAGATGTTTAAATCAAATAAATCTAGTGACCTAGTCAAAGTTACAGCTGCTGTGACGAAACACCATGACCAGAAGCAGCTTGGGGATGGAAGAGTTCTTACACTTCCACATCACTGCTTATCATTAAAGAACATCAGGACAGGAATTCAATCAGGGCAAGAACCTGGAGGCAGGACCTGATGCAGAGGCCATGGGGGCTGCTGCTTACTGGCTTGCTCATCATGGCTTCTCAGTCTGCTTTCTTATAGAACTTAGAAGCTGCAGTCCAGGTAGGACCCCACCCACAATGAGCTCAGCCCTGTCCTACCAATTATTAATTAAGAAAATGCCCTTATTAATTAAGAAAATAGGGGTCTGCCTACAGCCTACTCTTTTTTAAAATACTTATTTATTTATTTAATTTATTTATTTTATGTATATGAGTACACTGTCACTGTACAGATGGTTGTGAGCCATCACGTGGTTGCTGGGAATTGGACTCAGGACCTTTGCTCACTCTGGCCCCACTCACTCCAGCCCAAAGATTCATTTATTATTATATGTATGTACACTGTAGCTGTCTTTAGACGCACCAGAAGTGGGTGTCAGATCTCATTACGGATGGTTGTGAGTCAACCAATCATTGTGGTTGCTAGGATTTGAACTCAGGACCTTCGGAAGAGCAGTCAGTGCTCTTACCTGCTGAGCCATCGCACCATCCCTACAGCCTATTCTTATGGAGACATTTTCTCAGTTGAGGCTCCCTCCTCTCCAGTGACTCTACTTTATGTCAAGCTGACATAAAACTAGTAGTCAATACACGTGGGTTGAATTCTGAGTTTCTTAACTGCTTAGCCTTCAGAAAACCAGTTTACATCTATGAGCCTCAGAGAGTTTTGTTTGTTTGTTTGGGGTTTTTGTTTTCTTATTTTCAAATGGCAATAATATCTGCCTCAAATATTGCCAGGAAAAACTAGAGAGTATTGGTAAGGTGGACACTGCATAGTTTGATGCATAACGGACCCTAAATAAATGAACAGTTTGAGGCCTTATAACATAGTTGTATGTTTTTAATCCCAAATGTGACTAAAACCAACCTTAACGAAGTGTGCTCTCTGTTTCGCACTGATTCTGTTTTCCTCCACCTGCTAAACTAGAGCATCATAAAGCAAACCCGATACATACAATAAAAAGAAGGATTTTACATGAGAGTATTTCAGAGATTCTCCAGGCACAAATCTACGGTACAGGTACCATATAGATATAGCAATCTTGCTTATACTATTTCATGGTTCAGCTTCCTTCCTGCTTTGTGGCTAACATCCACCCGGTTGTGGTTGCCGGCTAAGCAACAGCTGATTTAAAAGAAAAAAAAAATATGCTACGGTAATCGCCCATTAGTGAACAGCTCACTTGCCAGGAAATGACTAAATAATTAATTTAAATAGAAATAATATATGGCCACTTATTTAGCTAGAAGCAATGTATGTAAACAAGTGCCAGGTGTTCCATTTTTGGCTGGACAGAAAAGGTTCATGGAGCCTTCAGAAGGAGTTGCCATAACTGAGATTACACCTATTGATAAACAGTGTAGTGATAATAGAATGAGTACACTCCGGGAAAGGAATCCTTGCCTTTTGTTTTCAGTTATTACTTTGCAGTTTGCCTATAAAAACAGATAAGCTAACAACTGCAGAATTTCACCTCTCCCTCTGCTTCTAGAATTGCAATGCTCCCAATCCCAGATGCCTAAATGCCAATGTAATATCACTCACAGCAGCAGAAGAGAAAGGTGAAGATCTACAGTCAACCTGTCTACTTTCCTGGCCAGAGTTCATTAGTAGTAATAGTAGTAGTAGTAGTAGAAGTAGAAGTAGAAGTAGTAGTAGTATTGAGACATGTTCTCATATGTAGCCCAGACTAGCTTAAAACTTGCCATCCTCTGGCCTTAGTCTCCCAAGCAGTAGAACTGTAAATAGGTGCCACCATGTTCTGCCTCAGATTCCTAACTTTTCAGGTCCTCTTGGTTATTTTGGTAACAATTGAGTGGATATTCTGCATATGTTATACAGGAAAAATCATAGAAGAAAATTTTCCTAACCTAATCAAAGAAAGTCCCCTTGGCTCATAATAATCAAAGCACTAAACATACACAACACAGAGAGAATATAAAAAGCTTCGAGGGGAAAAGACAAAGTAACATACAGGTGGACCTATTAGAATCCCACCTGACTTCCCAACAGAGGCTCTAAAAGCCAGGAGGGTCTGGACAGACGTTCAAAAGACACTAAGAGACCACAACTGCCAGCCCAGACTACTATACCAGGAAAACCTCCAATCACCATAAACAATGGAAAAAACAGACATTCTTGATTAAAAAAAAAATTAAGCAATATCTATCTACACATCCAGCCCTTCAGATGACAGTAGAAAGAAATCCTCAACCTAAGGAGGTTAACTACACCCAAGAAAACACAGAGAATAAATAAATAATCCCAGACCAGCAAATCAAAAGAGGAGGAACACACACACACACATGTAGTAGACCACCACCACAACAAATAACAGGAATCAACAAATACTGCTCATTGATATCTCTCAACATCAATGGTCTCAACTCCCAATAAAAAGGCACAGATTAATAGAATGGTTGTGAAAACAGGATCCAAATTTTTGCTGCATCCAAGAAACACACTTTAACATTCAGGATAGTACCTTAGGGTAAAAGAATGAAAAAAGATACTCGAAGCAAATGGACCTAAGAACCAAGCTTGTGCAGCCATTTTAATATCTGACAAAGTAGACTTCCAACCAAAACTAGACAGAAGAGATAAGGAAGGACGCTCCACACTCAAAGGGAAAGTGCAGCAAGAGAACAGTGCAGTTCTTAACATCTGTGCACCAAACACAGGGCACCGAAGCTTGTCAAAGAAACACAACTTCAGCTTAATTTGTATACTGACCCTCACACACTCAAAGTGGGAAGTTTCAGGAACCAACTCTCACCAATAGACATGTCATCCAGACAGAGAAGTAGTGGAGGCTAACTTCCATTACAAAACAAATGGACCTTTCAGATAGTTTCAGAACATTTCACCCTAACACAAAAGAATATAGCAACCCAGACACAAACCCTTTGATCTACAAAGGTGTTTGCCTGCAAGAAATGCTAGGGCAGTGGTGGGGCAAAGTACAAAGCTTATGGAAGTAACCAACCGATATCCGATCCCACTCAAGACTCACTCCGTGAGATGAAACCCATACCTGACACTGTTCAGGTGACCAAGAACATGGGACTAGATAGCTCAAGCACCCAGTGGGGAAAAGCCTCCTAGGGACATTCCGCTACACTCATGGATCAGTGCCTTGTTCAGCCATCATTCCTGCAATAGATGGAAACAGATACAGAGACCCACAGCCAGACAATGTCCAGAGAGTGAGAGATCTTGGCTCACTCAGCCCTGAACAGGATGTCACCATCAGATCCCTCTTCTCAGGGCTCAGGGGACCCTGCAAAAGAGAATGTGAAAAAGGGTGTAAGAGCCAGAAGAAATGGAGGACACCAAGTAAACCAGGCCCTCTAAATAATATGATCCACATGCATGTGAACGCCCAGAGACTGAGGCAGCATGCACAGGGGCTGCACGGGGCTGCACCAGGTAGGAAAAGTGAATGCAGTCCCCTCGCTAACCTAGAAGCAATCGTGATGATGACCACTTGCAAACGAAAATCTAGTTTCCTCCAAGGAAGTCTCACTGAGGAAACAAATTACACGTAAGAGGCTAGCTGCATGCCCTACAGTAGATGGTCAACAGAAGACTAGCTCAATGGTATCTTTGGATGGCATCTCCCTTGTCTCAAAATGTTTTCTCAGGACTGTTTCCATTTTTATATTTGTATTTTATTATATATTTTTTCTCTCTTTTTACCCCTACAATGCCTTTTGCATATATATATTATGGCTTCCAATGTTGTGTTTTGACAAGATTCCTAGTAAGTGAACCAGTAGGTCTCTGCATCTACATAGCTTCTGTGGATTTTCTTGGGCTCTTTTTCTTCTGTTTGTTTTGCCCAATGCTAATGAGTTATTTTTGTCTTATCTAATTATATGTCATTTTGTTTTATTATTTCCTTAGAAGCCTGTTTGGTTTCAAATGAGAGACAGAAAGGGGCGGATCCAGATGCAGTGGGTGGGGGTGGAACACTGGGAGGAATAGAGGAAGAAACTGTAATAAGGACATATTATGTGAGAAAAATATATTTTTAATAAAAGGATGATAATGATAATAAACATATAGGAGTACAAACTGAGAACAATAAACAGTTCGTGGAGTTAAAATAAAATGTTGCTCCCTTTTGGCTCATGTGTCGATGTACTTGGTCTCCAAATGGTGGCACTATTTGGAATGATTAAGAAACCTTTTGAAGGGAGCCATGCTGAAGGAAGGGGATCACTTCGGGCAGGCCTTGCGGTTCTCTAGCCCAGCCCCACTTCCTGTTCTCCCGCTCCTGCTTCCTGACAGTCTGTGCAATGAGGACAGTTTTATGTTCCTACCACCATCTACTTCCCTGCCATTCTGAAAATGTAAGCCGAGATAAACCCTGTCTCCCTCCAGTTGCTTTGGTTAGAGTATTTTATCACCAAAACGGAAAAGTAGCTGTGATCCTGGTGTACAGCGATCCTCGGTGTCCGTGAGTGTCCCTATGCAATCACCCCAAGAGCCAGCCTGGCAGCTCTAAGATGTCACTGACAATAACAGCTGGTTGGGATGAGAAGGTATATCAGAAATCCTCAAACAGAGTCGGGGAGAGGATGAGAGACCTTGCCTAACTGCCTGGGGGACCCCAACAGACCACAGCCAGAGAAGCAAGCATCAAAATGGAGTGCCATTAGCCAGCTAGCCTGATTCTGCCAGTTAATGCTAGTGGATTTCCTTAAGCATGTGAGCATCCTATCCATAAGATTATGCGCAAAACAAAACTTAACTAAATAAGTGAAAGCTTGAAAGCATGTTTGTTTTAAATGGTTTTTTTGTCCCTAAATTTCAAAAGTAAAGCATTAGAAGCTAATGTTTGTCAAGGACCCCTGGAAGAAGAAAGTTCTCTAGTGTAATAGTCACAGACACCAGGGGCTATCTGGTCCATAAGTGAGCTAGCTATTGATGCTAAAAGTAACTGATGTAATAGAATCTGATATCATTCCTGACAGCCCAGTCTTCGGTACACTGTGGGTCCATTAATCAACAAGGATCCATCACCTATTTGTGCAGTGTTGTGGAAGATTTATGAATAAGATAAGACAAGATCAGTGGCAACACTGGTTGGATTGTAAAGGAAATACAAGAGTTGGAGAAGTCACTGCAGAAATCCTCCTCCCAAAACAGCTGGCTCTGCAGCAAATCCAGAGCCTGTCAACATAGCACAGGGAAGGAAGGTCAGCATTTTGACTTCAGCATCACCAGCACAGATCAGGGGCTTCCACCCAAGGTCATGTTTCCTGTGTTTGCTAATGCATCTTGGGTCAGGCCTGGTACCCCTTCTAATCCATTAGTGTGCACTATCGATTCTGTCAAGCCTTCTTCGGTTTCATAAACAATGCCTCTTAAGTAAAATGCTTGAGACTTCCTAAGCTGTGGTCTCGGTCTCCTCAGGGTTAGTCTGGGAGGTACCTAGAAATGTATTCACAGTGTTGCTTGTAGATCGAATTCTCCAGAAGCAGAACCATGCAACAATCTAGGCAAATCATTCATTTGGGAGGTGTGAGAAATAAGAGTAAGAAGGGAAGGAAGGAGAGGCGTCTGACAGGTCAACTGTCAGAGCAACACCCCAAATTCCACGGGAAACTCTTGAGGAACGGCGCAAAGCACAGCTTCAGAACTACCTCCTCAGAAAAGGACAGGGCTGATTATTTACATGCCAACCCCAGAGAGTGACTGGATGAAGGCTGCTAGGGAATGGGGTGCACTGGTGCCCCAGAACTGACCTTCTGGCTTCAGACAAAGCAGCCTTTGACGGGTAGCCCTGAGACGGAGACGCAGATGCTGGCGACTGAGCATCCACAAGAGCAAAGGGAAAAGTCTCAGGGATGAAGCTGGGACATTGCGCATCATCTGCCAAATCAGTGTTCAGGTAAATGAGCAATGTTCATGTCTGTCCAGTAGAATACACACTACATTAACTTGATATGAAAGCGCTAGGAGATAAACAAAAGTGCTTATCTGGGAAAATAAAAACTGGAGCTTTGCTTACTGTTTATGGAGACCATTTTCAGCCAGCACAAACACTCAAGATGTTTTTAGTGACCTTATCTTGAAATTCCTGCCTCACTCCTCATTTTTGCTCATTTATTAATCAGTAAGAGCTAAAGCACGAACACGCATCATTTGAAGTGTGATACTTAGTTTGATTGATGCTTCAATCTGTATTTGGGCTTTTGTTTTAGTCAAAATTGTTAGTAGAGATTTCTAAGAGGCTAAAGTCATGACATAAAATTCCTGATCCTGAGCTTCCAACCATAACAGAAAGTAATATGTCCAACATATTGCCAGCAAACACCTCAAGGGCTTGGGAAAGAAGCCTTAGGCCTAGACCCTTCTCAATTCACGCTCCCACGCAGGCCCTGTCCCAGGAGAGCAGCACACAAGCCGTGGAAAAGGCAGTAAGAGCAACAGGACTGAGAAAAGACCCATCACCTCCCCTCCCTGACTCTCTGTCTCTCCACCTCCTGCCTCATGTGTATTCCCACCTCTGGCTTTGCACTTCCCGTTCATTCTATCACACTGTGTCTTAGATGGCGGTAAAGTGGACCCCTCTGCTCACCATCTTAGCCCAGAAGTTCACTGCCTCAGTACCATCTGCCATAGGACTCTATGTTTAACTTCCTCATGGTTTACCTTGATCACAAGTATTCTCAGTTACCCTAACCTACACCCCCTCTAGAAGATCCACAGAACTCCAGATGCCCTTTGCCATCCTCAACACTTACCACCTGGCTCTCTTAACAATGTTTGGCACGTGTCTGCTGCACCATAAGATAATGTGCTGAATAAAAACAGAAAGAGCCACAGAAGTCCAAGAGAGCTGATCCCTAGCAAGTCCCCTAAGGAGGTATGTAAGCTCTGCCTTCAGAAGAGCAGTGAAAGAGTGGTGCCCATGCTCCTGGTGCATCCCCGAACAGTGGTTCAAGGTACACAGTACCTGTTGTTTCATCTGATATATGGAGAAGTTTGGGCCTGTTTATCAGAATGGGTAAGTGTTGCTCAAATTTGGTGGCTCCAAAGTTCTCACTCACCCTACTAAGAATGCTTTATAATAGGGATCTCGGCCTCTCTCTCTCTCTCTCTCTCTCTCTCTCTCTCTCTCTCTCTCTCTCTGTGTGTGTGTGTGTGTGTGTGTATCCCAGGCAGGACATGAACTCTCAACCACTGTTCAATAAGTTCAATCCCCCTGCTTCAGCATCCCAAATGTTGATACTGTAACCATAATCATATACCACTATGCCCACCCAAGACTTCCTAAATGAAATCAGGATAACAATTTTCAGACAGTAAAAGAGGCAGAAAACTCAAAGAACCAAATGAAACTCTAGAAATAAGCTTCAACTGTGTTGACTATACATAAGAAGCAAGTACATCATAGTGTGGCTTTCAGATCAGTAGAGAAAGCTTGAATTTTTATTATGTAATCTAATGTTAACTATTTAAGGATGGGCATAACTTAAATGACTAATTCACATTATATTCCAAAAGTAAAAATATGCATATTTATGTATATACATATATATGCATACATGGTATTTATCATATTAATTTTAAAAGCTTTTTCAATGCACACATAAAGATAAGAATCACCATATAAAAAGATTGGTACATTTTTCTGCACAAGCATTTAAAAAACCTATTCATTATTTTAAAAAAACACACACACACATACACACACATTTTAGACCAGCCAAGGAGTTACATAGTATTTATAACAGCAAAATTAAAATTAAGGAAATCATCA
>NW_022196896.1:81825066-81830066 GCF_008632895.1 Mastomys coucha | reverse complement strand
ATTTATCACAAGGAAACTAGATTTCTCCTTTTTTAACATTTATGTAGGCTGTCCACAAAGAACTCCTAGCTATTCAACTCACTGAACCATCCAATCACGTGGCCATGTGTTCTGCAGCTCACTTTCAAGGTCAGAAATCAGCAGTACTGCTGTAGTTTATTCAAAGTATTCATTCCTATCAGAGAACAAACCTGGGTAAGATCTCACCTTGGGAAATTTCACCAAGGGAAGTGGCTGGCACGCTCTGCAGAGGTTACTGAGAGGATGTGCGTGTGTGACAGCCTGGAGTTGCAGAAAGACTGCATGAAAGGATCCTGACCTCAGTCAAATACTGTTCATTTACATAGCAATGCTTTGATCTTTAGCTATTCTATGAAATCTACCATCAGAGTGATCTTAAAAAGAGATCTTTTAAAAAATGTTCAATTTTCAACAGTTTTAAGTATGGGAACTCTAAATATATGACCTTCTCAAAGTTGAACCACTTTCAGAAAGCCCCATCAAAAGGACTTTAAAAAATTAGTTTAAAAGCAGCAGGCAAAATAGTGGAGGATAATGTATTTATAAGGGACAGCTTACAAATACTGCAGGTAGTGACAAAATGATGGCTCTCTCATCTTGAGCTATATACACTGGCTAGAGAAACTTGGTGAGAAAGTGATGAAGTGTCCTTTGGTGTGGTTCTCATATCTTATGTGTTACAGAAGCTGAGGCAGCTGCAATTTAAACGTTTCATGAAAGATAGTCTCAATTTGAATTCTAATAAAATTCCAAATGAGTCTCCCTTTACAGTGTAAAACATAGTAAAGTGTTTGGCTGTTAGTCAAAACTCATTTCTATATCATTTGCAACAGTCAGTGAAAACTGTTTTAAAAATGCTTTTCTTAATTTTTCAAGTTCCTTTCTTGCGAATGCAGCTTCTGATAGATTGTTTTAAAAGGTGGTGTTTATAAAACTGTCACTGCAACAGCAGTCGAAGGAGGCTTATAAACCATCACCGAAGTAGCAGCAAATTAAAGAACACAGATCTAAGAATCTGTGATGCTACGGCGATTTAGCAGTGTCATGCAACCAACAGCACTGGAGGTGGAAGTCTAAGCCATCCGTGAACTCAGAGACACAGCAAATACAATGTGTACACGTGTTTTCACTAAGATCAATATAAGAAGAGTCACGGCTGAACAATAAATCCAAACTGTCTGGTTCGCTATTAAAGTCTAACTCGAAATTACTTAGAAGGAAAAGCTTTAGTGGTAGGAGAAAGTTAGCTGGTAACCTTTGCCATAGAAGTGGCTGGGTTCTATTTTAGGTCAAAAAGTGGCAGCCAAGTTTAAATAAATGCCCTTACTGTGTAACATTCTGAAGTGACCTTTACTGCGATACATTTGAACAATGGGTTGAGCAGCAGACATTAACCAGGGGTTATTTCAATGGATCAAGAGTACCAATGTTGTGAATTTAGTCACTAAGTTTGTATTCAGCTGTCCAAATCAGGGTTCAGATGGACCAAGGTGCATCCCATTATAGAAGGTGAGAGCACAAATACTAAACAGATACCCAAGTAGAGAAGTAACTTAGAACCAGTGAAGGACACCAAGTGGGCAGGTGATGTTAGACAATGGGGAGAGTTAGAAAGTGGTCTAAGTTAGGAAGTTCTTGGCATTAGAAAGATGTGTCAAGAAACTTGGGGGAATGGATCAGTATGAAAGTGCTTATGTACACGAATAAGGACATGCTCAGTCTCCAGCACACAGATTTTAAAAGCCAAGCATGGCAGTGCTCACAAGTATTTACAGAACAGGCATATCCCTGAGGCATTCTGGACAGTCTAGTCAAACCAGTAAGCCAAGTTCAGTGAGATCCTGCCTCAAAAAAATAAGGTAGAAAGTGATTGAAGAAGACATCTGGCCTGGCCTTCCATATGAGTGTGTGTGTGTGTGTGTGTGTGTGTGTGTGTGTGTGTGTGTGTACACGTGTGTGTGTGCATATACATATGCACACACAAAAGAAAGATGCCAACAAGTGAATAAAATATGGCCAACTAGGCTATAGAGAGAACTAGAAGTGAAGTAGGGGTCCAGTGCCAGGATAACTGAGCTGACAGACAAAATCAGCTTGTAGAAGGCAAGACAATCATGTAAAAGGAAAAAAGGAACAAACAAGACCAGCATCAGGCATAGGCAGAGCAGAACCAAAGGTTGGCCAGTAATAAACAAACTATGTTGCTAAGAACAAGCCTAAAACAGAACTCTCCTGGGGTGAGAAAATGGCCTTTGGATCTGAAAAAAATGACACCACTGGAAAGAGGACAAACTTAAAGTGAAGAGTGGTATTGTGAAGACAGAGAACAGACAGTGTGGTAGTCTCAATAGGAATGGCTTCTATAGGCCAATGTGTTTAAATGTTTGGCCCATAGGAAGTGGCACTATGAGGAGGTGTGTAGCCTTGTTGGAGTAGGTGTGGCCTTGGTAGAGGACATAGGTCACTGGGGATGGTGAGGTCATCTATAATCAAGCTATGCCCGGAGTGGCTCACAGTCTCCTTCTGCTGCCTAACGGATCAAGTTGTAGAACTCTCGGCTCCATCTCCAGAGTCATGTATGCCTGCAGGCTACCATGTTTCCCAACATGGTAGTTCAATAATGGACTAAGCCTCTGAATGTTCAAAACAGCCCCAGTTAAATGTTTTCTTTATAAGAGTTCCAGTGCTCATGGTGTCCCTTCACATCAATAGAAGTTCTAACTAAGACAGAGAGCATCTCAGGTGAGAGGAAACTGGTCTCAAACACAGGCCAACAAGCACCAGGGCAAGGAAAGTTTGAGCTGCCCCTAGTCTGTGCTGTTAATCAAAAGGCCCTCCCTTTTCCTTAAATTGATGTGGAAATCAGCTTACTAGCCAAACATTTACGATATTCATCAAGTCATCCCTCCCAGAATCTTAATTGAAGATGGCTTCCACCAACACGGGCATATTTATCCTTGTGGCTGACCCATTCATTTGTCTAAAAGCATACTCACATCAGGGGATGGACTACAGAAATACTGTGTGTATCTTAAACATAAACAGACTTCTGCATATTTAGCTGAAGCTCAAAACCAAAAGGCCAAAGAAGAGGAAGGGAAGGCATTTTAGCCCCCCCAGGATTACACAGCATCCAAGTGGGCCCCTCCACAATCAGTCAAGGAGTTAATTGTAGTGACACCAGCTCCTTAAGTATTATAATAGTAGGTAGTTGATCTCCTTCTCTCTTTATAATATTCAAAATAAAAAATAAATAAAAACCAAAAAAAGCAGAATTCTCTTCACTTCAGAAAAATACAGTATACAAGGGTAGTCCTTGTAGACAAGTTTTTGTATCATATGTATCTTATTTTATATGTTATTATAGATTACAAAATCCAGAAACATTTATTCCAAATTACTGTATTGTACACATTTTTAAGTATAATAATAATCAATAAAGGTTAATTGAAAAGCTCTTTCTACTGACACAGGACCCACAACCAGACAATGTGCAGAGAATAAGAGACCGGAGCATTCAGTCAAACGTGGGATGTCTTCATCAAACCCCTCCCTTGGGCAGGGCTCAGGGAGCAGAAGAGGAAGAAGAAAGAATGTAAGAGCCAGACAGGGTGGATGACAGCGTCAGACACAGCAGGACTGGCACACGTATGAACTCAGGGAGACCGTGGCAGCGCACACAGGGTCTGCCCAGGTTACACACAGATATGGTCCTAGCACTCAGAGGAGGAAGTGGACATGGACCCCTAACCAGGAGCTGTCTGCAACTGCCACCTGCTTGAAAAGGGAAAATTGTTTTCTCCAATAGAGTCTCACTAGATACACAAACCATACCCAAGGGCAGGCCTCATGGCCAGCAGTAGATGGCCAAGACAAAACGATTTTGTAAACTTTTTGTTTCATGTTGTTTGTTTGTTTTTGTTTTTGGGTTGTTTGGGTTTGGTTGCCTTTTGTTTTTTTTGTTTGGTTTGTATTACTGGTCTTTTGCTTGTATATTATGGTTTCTGATTTTTTTTTTGCTTTGTGTGTGTGCCTCCTATGTTTCCCCTCTCTCTTTTTTTTTCCTATTCTGGTTTGTTTGTTTCTTTGTTTCATTTCTAGAGAGAGAATGGATGTGGACTTTGGTGGAGAGGTGGCAAGAATCTAGGAGGAGTTTAGAAAGGACCAACCATGATCAGAATACATTATATGGAAACTGTTTTTAAAAAGAAAGAAAGAAAGTGCCCATCCCCCCCCCCAAAAAAAAAAACTAGAAAAGCCTGGAGACTTCTAGCTAGTCAACTATCTAAAGCAATTTAAGATTATAAATAGTCTGTTTTCTTCCTTTATAGACTGCAGAAATGAGGCTTAGGCAGGGAGAAGCCCTGCATGGCTTGAAACTGTCTTGTTTTGAGCCGCTTTATACTCCATTTGTGATAAAAAGGCAAATCTACCCATCACACTAAGCAATTCGATGCCCACCATGGACCCATCCTGCCTCATTTCTGTTCAGAGTTTTCCTCGTCAACAATCCACAAACCATAAGAAACTCAAGAAGAAGGAAGACCAAAGTGTGAATACTTCAATCCTTCTTACAAGGGGGAACAAAATACCCATGGAAGGAGTTGTAGAGACTAACTATGGAGCAGAAACTGAAGGAAGGACAATCCAGAGACTGCCCCACCTGGGAATCCTTCCAATATTCAATCACAAAATCCAGACACTAGTGTGGATTCCAGCGAGTGCTGGCTGACAGGAGCCTGATATAGCTGTCTCCTGAGAGGCTCTGACAGTGTCTGCCTAATACAGAAGTAGAGGCTCACAGCCATCCATTGGGCTGAGCACAGGGTCCCCAATGAAGGAGCTAGAGAAAGGACCCAAGGAGCTGAAGGGTTTGCATCCCCGTAGAAGGAACAACAATATGAACTAACCAGTATCCTCAGAGCTCTCAGGGACTAAACCACCAACCAAAGAGTACACATGGTGGGACTCATGGCTCC
>NW_022196896.1:81809531-81824965 GCF_008632895.1 Mastomys coucha | reverse complement strand
GGAGAGGCCCTTGGTCCTGTGAAGGTTCTATGCCCCAGTGTAGGGGAATGCCAGAGCCAGGAAGCAGAGAGGGTGGGTTGGTGAGCGGGGGTAGGAGGAGGGTTTTTTCCAGAGGGGATATCATTTGAAATGAAAATAAAGAAAATATCTAATAAAAATTAGATTTTTTATATACCTACTATTTGCCAGGAACTGTACTTGGGGCTAAGGATGCTGGGTGAGCTGACAGAAGATCTGTCTTCCTGGGACCTCTAAGCTGAGGGCCAGCAGAAAGAATGGAAACAGGCAACTTTGGGAGGTAGGAGGTTGGGGAGACCCTCCAGAAATAACCAGAGACCTGGGAGTTGAGAGACTCTCAAGACTCAAAGGGAGGGACCTTAGATAAAATGCCAGACAATAGAGAGAGGGAACTTATAGAGGCCACCTCCAGCAAGAGGACAGGACATCAAGTGAGGGATGAGGTTGCCATCCCACAATCACATCTCAGAACCCATAATTGTTCCTGTCTGAAAGAATTACAGAGATGGAAATGGAGAGGAGCCTGAGGAAAAGAAAGTCTAGAGACAGGCCCAAAGTGGGGTCCAGCTCAAGGGGAGGTCCCAAAAAGGGACCTATCATGACTGCCCTCTGAAAGACCCAACAAGCAGCAGAAAGAGTCAGATGCAGATATTTGCACCCAACCAATGGACAGAAGCAGCTGACCCCTGTGGCTGAATTAGGGAAAGGCTGAAAGAAGCTGAGAAGAAGGGCAACCCTGTAGGAGGACCAGCAGTCTCAATTCCAGCAGAGGACTTCCAGGTCTGTGTTCATTCAGAGATGATGCACCTAACCCTCAAGAGACTGGAGGTCCCAGGGAGTTTAGAGGTCAGGTGGGGTGGGGAGTGGGAGCATCCACATGGAGACAAGGAAGGCATGGAGTGGAGGTCTGGGATGTGGAACAGTGGAAGGTGGATCAGGGGGCATTAATAAAATATGGAGTATAAAAAAATTAATTAATTAATAAAAATTAAACCCATAATGTTTAAAGTATCCAGCAATTCCACTTTTCAACAGGAATTGAAAGCCAGGATTCAGATGTTTGTAGACTCATATTTACCTCAACATTGCTCACAATTCCCAAAAGGTAGAGATATCAGAGTGCTCATCATGAAATGAACAAATAAATGTGGCAGATGCATACAATGAAATAGTATGTAGCCTCAAAGAGGAAGGCAATTCTGATGTTGGCAACTAAAAGGACAACTGCTGAAGACATTATGCTAGTGAAATATGCTGATCTCGAACGGGCAAACATGGATTCCATTTATACGACTAGACAATTCTGTTTACAGAGTCATCAAACTCATGGAGGCAAATAGCCTTGGCTACCAGTCACTAAGCAGTGGAGACTTAGTGTCTGGTGGGTCTAATGCTTCTGGAGGTGAGGATGGCTGCAGCAGGGTGTAAATGGACACATAACTCAGAACTGTACACTTGCAGATGATTACATGGTCCATTTTAGGGTCTGTATTTTTAATCATACCCAATGAATTAAAGTCACACACACACACACACACACACACACACACACACACACACACACACATCTACAGTAGCTGCAGAGGACTCAACTCCATCTCTACAAGAGAAATTTAAAGAGAAAGCCTTCGCCAAAGCTCCGGCAACCCGCCACCATCCCCGGAACCCGATATATCACTAGGCAGCTGCTGTCACAGTTGAACAGTGAAACATAGTCCACCAGCACAGATGTTTTCCAGATGAGAATCATGAAAGCAAGATGTTAAAGACAATAGTTACAGCTTTCCTTTCCTCTGTAGATCAAAAAGAATTCTAAGTGAAGAGGCAGAATAAGTACTTCCCAGCACTTGATAAACACCACCATCCCATGCCAGGCCTGCAGCCCTTTTTAAAAACTCAGAAGAAACAATTATCAGCTACATAGGTGACAAAATATCATATAAACCAATGACAGTTTAGAGCCAAGCTTGGCACGCTCCAGCTGGCGTGTCAGAGTCTGGTGGGCATGGCAGGCTGCAGTGGTGGCCTCTCCCTGCCATGTGCCCAGCAGCCTCCCCACTCCCTGCATATAGCGCAGCTGGGCAGCAGAGCTTGCCAGGAACTGAGACACACAGCCCGGAGTGACAAATGCTCTCATTGCACACAGTCATACTCCTCCTACCTCCAGCTGTCACAGCCCAGTACCTTACAAGCATGGCCAAAGCCCATTGTTGCATTCATTCCTACATTTGGAAAATACAGCAGAGTCAAATGCCACCACCCCCATTCACCTAAGAGAATGTGTCATTCGGAAAGTGTCCTGTGTTTACCTTTCCTACCAATGCCAGATGCAAGTGTCAGGGCCCAGAGCCTCACACTGCTCCAAAGGTCAGGGGAGGTGAACTCAGGAGAACAGAGCCATGTGCCAGCTCTATTCACCCCATATGGAGGTAAAGATCCTAGGACTTCATCCAATCGTGTATCCTCCTGGTCTCCATGCCAATGGCTACACCAGCATCTTCGGATTCATGAGGAAAGAAGGGAGACGCCTCCACTGCAGCTAAGGGTATTTCTCCTCTACTGTCTCTGCTGCATTCCATCAGTTTCCCCAATCTTGCCTCTTCTCTCTCCTTTCTCTTGGAACTATGTTTCAGGAAGCCCTGGAAACATCTTCCTTAACTAATGGGACCCCAGGAGACTCTTCCCAGGGTAGTGTCTTAGTTAAGGTTTCTCTTGCCATGACAAGCACAATGACCAGAAGCAGCTTGGGGAACAGAGGGTCAATTTCTTGTGACAGCTCTCAGGTCACACTCCATTACCGAGGGAAGCCAGGGCAGGAACTCAAGGCAGGATCCTGGAGGCAGGAACTGGAGCAGAAGCCATGTCATGCAGGAATGATGCTTATTAGCTTACTCCCCACAGCTTGTCGTGGGAAGTAAGACAGAGACCAACAACTGGACAGTGAGCAGAGTGTGAGAGAGTTTGGAACACTTAGTGCGACGTCAACCTCTCGCCCCACTCCTAGGCAATATGCAGAGGAGTGGGGTGGGGAGAAAGATTGCAGGAGCCCAAGGGAATGGATACACCATAGAAAATGTCTTCCAGACACAGCTGGACTGACACACTTATGAACTCTTGGAGCCTGTGACAGCATACACAAGGCCTGCACAGGTTCAGTCCAGATGTAGTCCTAATGCTGAAAGCAGGAGGTGGACATGGGCTCCCATTCCTAACCAGGAAGCTATCTACAACTGACGCTTGCAAAGGAAAAATTAATTTTTACCAACAGAGTCTCACTGGTTAAACTAACCATACTTAAGAGCAGCTCCTGTGCCCAGCAGTAGATATCCAACACAAAATGAACTCAAAGATATTTTTTGCTTCGTATTGCTTTTGACTGTATATTATGCATATGTGATTTTGTGTGTGTTTCTTATGAGTTTTCTTTGTTTATTTTTTCCTATTCTGGTTTCTTTGGGTTTTTATTTGCCTGTTTCCTTTCAAAAGAGAGAGAAAGAAAGGGGGTGGAGGTAGGAGGATTTCAGAGGAGTTGGGGGAGAAGAAACATTGATCACAATACTGTACTAAAACTTTATTTTCAATAAATATATAACTACATTTATTTAAACATTTCATACAGTAAAATTCACTCTCTCATTGTATAAATCTCTGAGTTTTGACAAACGTGTATACCCTGTAACTACAAACAACATACAGAAAATTCCTATTATTGAGAAGTTTTGTGCCAACATTTTTAATGCCAGTGCAATCTACTTGGGGCCCTTCTGCCTTATTGCTTCACCTTTTCCAGAGAGCACACAAATTCAAGTTAACAGTAAGCAGACATTTGTGTCTGCCAGTCTGTTTTCTTATACACCCCAAGACTTGTCTGGAGATGGAACCCAGGTACGGTACCCAGAGATGGTAGAGCCTATAGTGGGCAGGGCCCAACCACATCAACCACTAATTAAGAAAAGTCCCCACAGGCCAATCTGTGGAGGCATTTTCTCAATTGTGGTTCCCTCTTCTCAAATAACCCTAACTGGGTTCAAGTAGACATTAAGCTAGCTAGGACAGGAATAATACTAAACACAGAGATTCAGGAACCTTCTCACAGATTCCAAGTGCTTCATATGCTTCCTGAAGTGAAAGCTTCCACAGCTTGTTAGAACACCACTCCTCTTCCAACGCAAGTCAATGGATGCTCCGATCATGCAAAGGCTCAGCATGGGGAACTCGCATAAGCTGCTGCATTACACAGTCACAAGTGTCGCTACTGATTTTTTTTTTGTTTATTTTTTCCTCTGCATTTCTTTGTAAAAAAATCTCCAAGTCACCAGAAATCTTTTTCTACAATCACCAAAAAACTCATATTCATGTTTGACAAGTGCACAAAAGGCTCTAGGCACAATGCCCAGCATTGGAGAAAAATAAATAAAATAAAATTTAAAAATATTAAAAAAAAAAGTTTAGTTTGTTTTATACAAGGGAGGGAAGTGGTTTTACATAAGGGAAGGTGGAGGGCTAATCTCTTACTTGAGTTCCTCCAGGTATGTGAATTAAACTGATTTATTTAAATATATGGGCTAGCAGGAGGGGAAATGCACAGTATTTACATTCAATGCACAAAACAAAAACGCCCTGGGGGTGGTTATTAGCATTAGGAATTTATATGCTGAAATTTGTAGGGAAAAGAAAATGGGGGAAGGTGTCTATGAGAACAGATAGTTTTTCTCTGAAAGACAAAGGGGCTCTCAGTGGAGCAAATAAAAGATAGAGAGTTTTTTTTTTTTAATGTCTGTTTTTGCAGGTCATGTCCTCTGTTGCCTTCATCCGGCCATGACACTTCCCCTAAAGAAGGGGTTCAGGAGAGCTAATGGGGTCTCTGAAGATTCCGCTCTTAATCAGATAAGGGAAGACAAGAATCTTAATGTCTTCCTCTTACATCTTCATGGCTGGAGAGTGATGTGAACCACAATGATAGAAACCTGCCATTCATGTGCCAGGCCCTGGATTCGAACCTCATCACTCTCCCAAAACACACAACTAAATGAACACTTTAGACCATTGCCGGGGCTTCCAGTGGGTTAGGACCCTAAAGATGCAGAGCTTGGATATATGGTCAGAGTTACTTGTAAACTTTCTTCTATGACAGAAGGGGAAATTTCTAAGCAATAAAGTAATGGTTAACCTTGGGTGTTGGTTTTCATCTGTGGATACCTGTTCATTAAACATTAGCCCCCAGGTCTCCATCTACCAAGTTTTTCTAAAGATTCTAAGTCTGGACATAGTTCCTGTACCATTCTCTCTCACACAACATGTCCTTGTCGTGATTACAGCAGTTCAGCAGGACTCACTTTCCCAAATTAATCCCACATTCTTTGAGTTCAAGAGTCCAGAAAGAGCACTTAGCTCACTGTCAGACTGAAAATGGTATAATTACTCTGGGCAAGCAGAGGGAAGTGGAAGGGGTTGGGAGAGGGCTAGAATAAAGCGGCTAAAGCTAGATGGAACTGTAGAGAAGATCCCTATTTAATCCTGTCAGAAGAGTAATGGAGAAATTGCTAAACCTCATAAAGGTTAAATTACTTGCCAAAGGTCTGAACTACTTGATGACTGAGCCCCATTTCTTCTCACCCCCTAGCCTGTGTGTATGTGTGTGTGTGTGTGTGTGTGTGTGTGTGTGTGTGTGTGTATGTGTGTGTGTGTGTGTGGTATATGTATGTATGGGGATGTGTGGCAAGTGTATGTGTGTATACGTATATGTGGTGTGAGTGCATGGTGTGTGGTTGTATAATCCCAACACTTGGGAGGCAGAGGCAGGTGGATTTCTGAGTTCGAGGCCAGCCTGGTCTACAGAGTGAGTTCCAGGACAGCCAAGGCTACACAGAGAAACCCTGTCTCGAAAAAAATGTATATATAAATATGTGTGTGATGTGTGCGTGTTAATGTATGTGTAGTGTATATGTGTGGGGTGTGTATGTAGTGTGTGGAGTGTGTGTGCTATGTATGTATATGTGATGTCTGTGTATGTGTGTATATGTGTGGTATGTGTTTGTGTATACAGAGTGTGTGATGTATATATGTGTGTGGAGAGAAGGACAGAGAGTGAGTTTGTGTGTGTGTGTGTGTGTGTGTGTGTGTGTGTGGTATTTGCCCACTTTTAAGTTCAAGTTTACCCTCTAGTAGATGTACTGGATATTTGTGTTCAGGCAAATACAGATCCACACTTCAATAGTCAGAGGCCCTGCAGGAACACCAAAGCTAACAAGAATCATTTCCTCAATGACAAAGCACTCCCACACTAATGATCTCCTCCAGGAGATTGTCTCTCGGTGGATGCTTTGGTATCTGGCCGAACTGATTAAATGCTCACCCCACACGCAGAAAGAGCTGTATCCAATCTTTGTATCAGTCTTTAAACTTCCCTGATTCCCCTAAAACTTCCTCACTTTGCTTCTAGCCCAACCCTATCCAGTGAATATTAAAAAAAAAAATCAGAGTTTATTTTAAAATGCCACTCCTCTACTTTTATATTTCTCCAAATGTCTTGCTTTATGCCTGAATTGCCTTTATAATTAGGGAAAAAACAATGCCAGTATTCTTAAATTTCCCATTATTTTGACATTTCAAAATTGATTTGATTGTATAGAACTGAAAAAATATTAAGGTTAAAGCAAAAACTGAGCCCTAAAAGAAGCATCTTTTCTATTATTGTGCTGTGGTTTAAAACCCCACAGCACAGCATGTGGAGTGCACTGTACATCATCGGCTTTCTGCATCACCCAGGGATTAAAGGAGGCAAGCGGGGAACAGGATGATGGTGACCTTGGGAACCGAGTCTCACATGCCCTCTAATTCCCTCAGTACCAACTCCAGCACCCTCATTAGTCAGCACCTAGAGCACAAAATCGGCCTCCTGAAATTCATTCCAACAGCAGACTCAGGGCTCTGCAAGTGTGCAGGTGATCTGTAGCCAAAAAAAGGAACTTTCCATGTCTTGATTTTGCCAGGAACTCTCCTCCCAGTGGCCCTCTGGCTTTCCTGTTAAAAAGACTAACTCCAGACTCCAGCACCTGCATCAGGTCAAAGTAAACTTCAGGCAGCAAGGCGAGGTCTCTGGCTGACTTGATTATCCTTCTTGTTCAGGAAAACAATAACAATGCACTATTTCAAAGCCTTCCATTGGCTTGGGCTCCTCAATGTCTCCTTCTGCTTCAGCAGCATCTACCTTGGATCTTTCACAAAGTTTTTAGTCTACATCTTGTCTTTGGTTTGTTCACAATGTTCCTTGACTGCAATCCGCTAGGGGGGTCTACAAAAATGACCATTCACTTTTATCAAAGATGTTACATATAAATCCCCCTCTCCAGAACAAAAAATTTTAAAAAGAGCACTTATAATTAAATCAACAGAGAGTTTGTCTAAACTCCCCAAGAACTCGATGAATAAACCATATATTTTGCCTTGTACAAGAGTCCATTTCAAATCCTCAAGTGTTCCTCTTCTATTAGGAGAACTGGATTTCCACATTTTCTTTTACTTTTTTTCCCCTCTAGAAATCCTAGTCTGTCCCTGGCTGTTCAACAGCTTGCATGCTCAAGTCAGAGCTTTGCTGTTAACGCATGCCAGCCATGGCCCCGCTCCAGGAATCTACAGGCCCCAAACCCAGGGTTTGCCTTTCACTGACACTCACTGTTCAGCGCATCTGTTCTCAAGGTGCTGACCTCCACTCATCTGACCTCAATTCTCTGGTGTGCTTTAGTACATCTGTGCTTTAATCAAAATCCACACAGCATGTGTTCTAAACAAATTCTACAGCATGTGTTCTAAACAGCCTAGTCAACATTAACACATCAGCAATCTGGTTAGAGCTCCACTTGACTTAGCTCTCTTTAGAGACCAGGGTGGAAAAAAAAATCACAGATTGCACAGCTGGACTCTCTGACTCGAGCTACCTAGCAACTGTCAAAATACACCCCCAAACCACAAAGGTGTTTGAAGTTACACGTGAAAGCTTATGCTAAGAGAAACAACCACAGTTTCTACTGTCCATGCTGTTTCAGCACAAACACAAGTGGGAGGCAGCTTGGGAATGGGAAAGTGCTCCAATGGCCAAAAGCATTTGCATATTCTCCCTGGAATTGTGTGCAATATGACATAAATGGTTAGGGTCAGAACATTAAATATACATGCTTTAGTGTGGGGCTTGGGGTGTTCTTAATTCCTGGTTTTTAGAATTATCATTATGAATGAGGGCATGTCTGAATCAGTATTCAAATATCTGTGTCTCTTACACCAAACGGCTCTGTCTTGTTCCTCAGAGCTAATGTATTCGAAGCTGGAGAGATAGTTCTGTTGGCAAAGTGCTTTTGACATAAGCATGAAAACCTGAGTTCAAGTTCAAGAACCCACGTGGGAAACTGAGTGTGGTGGTATGCACTTGTAATCCCAGAGGTGGCCACTAGGGGTGAGACACCTTCCTCCCCGCCACCCCCCACAAACTGCCAACCAACCAGTCTAGCCTAATCAGAGAGCCCCAGATCCAGAAAGAAACCCTGTCCCAAAAACAAGGTGGACGGATCTATAGGAATGACACCTGAGATTGAGAGCTCCCTCATGCATCCAAGTGCATCAGATACATACATACACTCTCCTTCTCTGTCTCTGTCTCTGTCTCTGTCTCTGTCTCTCTCTGTCTCTGTCTTTTTCTGTCTCTCTGTCTCTCTGTCTCTCTCTGTCTGTCTCTGTCTCTCTCTCTCTGTCTCTCTCTCTCTCTCTCTCTCTCTCTCTCTCTCTCTCTCTCTCTCTCCCCAGAGTCTGGAAAAATAAATTGCAGAGCATTTGTGGAGTGCAATGCTGGGGAACTACTGCTTTCCATAGTATGGAAAACTCACTAGAAACTGTAACAGTATTTGCCTCTGAGATGTTGGAGATCTAAGCTGACTATTTATTATATAGTCTTTTATATGGTGTCTAACTTTTTGCCACATTCACTTGCTTTCATAACAGGCATTAAGGAATAAACCGACCTGAAGGTTGAACGCGTTTAACAATGAGCTCATCCTTTTGGATTCAAGAATGGAAACATATTTATGCTCGTATCTGCAGATGATCTCAAGCTCTGGTAATCATAGCCCCACCCCACCCCCCGGTACTTACTAGCTGTATTTAAGAAATACAGCTTTTCTCGCTTAGACTCCTGAGAACATAAACTTGAGTTCTATTTGGAGAATTCAAAGTACATACCATTCATGCAAACCCAAGCACATGGGTTTGCTCAATGACCCTGCCCCACTACTTCATACTCATAAAATGTAGAAAAGAAGCCACTAGTCTCACATCAGCAACACAGCCTCACAGCTCCCCAGGTTCTTCCCTCAGGGACAGCCCCTACATTCAGCAATATGTTAAACCCACAAAACAGTTCAAGCTCCCGTATCTACACAGGGCTCTGCCTCATCAACAACCACTATCAATCCACCGTGTGGTTTCTTTTCTTTCTTACCCTCTTATCCTAAACATATACACTCATCTCCTTAACTATGTCAAATTGAACTACAAAAATAATCATGCTTTAATTTGCTGGGTCTTCTTCAATCACATTTATGTGCACATAAACTGCTATTATTTCAATCACCTTAGTTTTTCCTCTTTGTAGATCTATCAGCTTCTTGAGATCTCAGGGACTCCATTGCAGGGGCCTGTAGAAGCCCAGTGCTAACAGTCTAGTGGAGTCATTTTCAAATGGAAATGAGTTTCTTCGTAGCTTCCTAGCACTTCCGTGCACTCTCCTCATACAGGTGCAGTGTGTGCTGCACACCTTCGCTCTAACTAGCCTTGCTTATCCTGCATCCCTGCTGTTCTGCGAGCTTTGCCCTACTTCATCATTTCCTCCCCTCTCTCCTCCCTCCCTGCTGCGGTTGCTGCTGCTTCAGCCTCTATCTCTGTATATCTAAGTTCTTTATCCTTCCTTACATCTCAACTAAGTGACATCAAATAATACTTTTCTTTCCATATCTAGCTTCTTTAACTTAGTACTCAACAGAGTCAGCTTCACTGGAGAGGTGGAAAACAGTCATCTGTATACCGAAGAGTAGTAATTAAAATGCTAAAAGATAGAACTTCAATAATATGCATTCCTACGTTCAGAAACGCACACCCTGCAAAGGCTGAAGAGCACCACATCTGCACTGCCATCCTACTGACAGCCCTAACTCAAGCCCCTAAGAAAACACTGACCCCTGCACATCCCTCGTCCTCCATCCGAGGAGCGCACCTTTTCCCCCAGCAAAGGAATGCCTTCACCCTCTTCTCTACGTGACTTTCACCCTCTCGTGTCTACACAGCACTTTCTGTCCACTTATCTCTCTTCTCACACTCGCAACACCTAGCTCAACATTCCTGTCCTTGGCTCATTTAAGAAAACAGTCCCACAAGTTCTCTCCACCTGCCCTCACCAGTCACACACACAACACAACACTGTTAAGTAACTCCTTATTAGCCGGGCAGTGGTGGTGCACGCCTTTAATCCCAGCACTTGGGAGGCAGAGGCAGGAGGATTTCTGAGATCGAGGCCAGCCTGGTCTACAGAGTGAGTTTCAGGACAGCCAGGGCTATACAGAGAAACCCTGTCTCGAAAAACCAAAAATAAAACAAAATGCTTTCTTCAAAAAAAAAAAAAAAAAAAAAAAAGGTAACTACTTATTAAACCAGCAAAAAGATTAACTTGTCACTGTCCCAAATAAATTACATGCTCCCCTTCAAATATGGGAATTTAAAGCTTTTGTGTCATCTCTTTCTGCATTTGCTTTATTTCAATCTTTTGAATGCTCTGTAAAGATTGGTTCAGATCTGAGAACACAACAGTAAGACTGAACACTGTAAGCTTGTTAATAATCTACTACAGCCAGCCTATATGCATGCTACCCCCATATGGCACCATGATGTCTAATGTTTGCTTAAACAGAGTGATCGATATGTTTGCTATGATTTGGGTGTAATGTGAGGGGTCCCTAAAGGTCCATATGCAAAAGCCTAGTACCCAGGTGTCTTAATTAGGGTTTTCCTGCTGTGAACAGACACCATGACCAAGATAACCCTTATAAGGACCATATCTAATTGGAGTTGGCTTACAGGCTCAGCAGGTCAGTCCATCATCATCAAGGTGAGAGCAGGAAGAGTGTAGGAGTTGAGAGTTCTACCTCTTGTTCCAAAGGCATCTAGGAGGGGACTGACTAGGACAAGCCTCTTAAAGTCCGCACCCACAGTGACACACTTCCCCCAAGAAAGCCACACCTACTCCAACAAGGCCACACTTCCAAATAGTGCCACTCTCTAGGCCAAGCATATACAAACCACCACACCAGGTTAGGTACTGACAAGCACCAAGAACCTTACAAGGGAAGAGCATAATGGACAGTCCTTAGGTCTTTGATGGTGTACCTGCAAAAAGGACTTTGGCCCTCCATCCAGCACCCCATCCTGCTTCTGGTTGCTCTTGAATGTACTCCTATAATAAGCTACCCTCGTGAGAAGTGAAAATTAATGGGGTCACTCACTCTCCGGGATAATGAGCTAACATAAAACTCTTTACTTCACAAGGAGCCTGCATCAGGCATTTCATCACAGTGACAGCAAAGCTAATACAGTATGGAAAAGTAAGTTCCCTGTCCTTGTACTGACCAAAAATATCCATCCCTCACTTTCTGTGTTCAAAATGAACCACAGTCCTTGGTTCCTATGGTAATTGGAGTGGGTTGTTGAATCTAAGCATTGCCAGTCATCTGGGAATCATAAAGTTATGAGAACAGGACACATGAGATTTACCCCAACAACAAACCAGTATTTCCAAACATGATTACATTAAAAGCTTTCCCAAAGTATTTCTGTGTGGAAATCATGTTATTCCAAAAGCTTAGATGTAATCCTAAAAGTTCAGAGCGTTCATCAGAAATGCTTAGGAATTAATTTCCATGACATATATTTTAATAATGGAACTGATAAGTAAGCTAAATTACACATGGGATTTGTGTGTGGTCGTGTGTATGTATGGTCATATGTACGTATGTTATGCAATATATAATAATATATTTTGATCAAGGTTTATTCATCAAAATGATGATAGCTATGTCCTTAAGAGACACTCGAGCATCCATGTTTATTGTGCATTAGTGGTAATAGCGAAGAAGTGAAAATCTACAGTGTCCATCTATATACAATAGGTAAAGAAGATGTGGTAACACTGTCAGAACAGAAGCTCACTCAGCAGCAAAGAATAATAAAACCATACACACACTGGAAAACGGGGCGAACGGGGAACTCAAAATCATTGCCTTATTCAGAATAAGCCAAACTCAAAAAGATAATTACTGCCTGTTTTCTTTCATAATAGAACCTTCACTTTAGTTTGTGTGTATGGGGGTGGATTGTGAGACTAAAGGGAGCCATGGGAGGAGAGGAAGGAAGGTGATACAGTACCTGTGACATGAAAGCAGAGGGGGGGCACTGCAGAGGAGACAAGGACCAGAAAGAAGGGACAGAAGCAAGCAGCAGGGGTCAAGGGGGGGAAATAAGTACAATGTATGGAAAACCCATAATAAAGTCCACTTCATATGCTAACCTAAAATATTTTGCATGCTTAAAATGAAATAATGTCGGTGTCATCTTAACAAAAGTAACTTGCTAGGAATGGGTACAAAAATATTTTACTATCTGTAAAATATTATATAAAACAAAACAGGATATTTAGGAATTGTCTGAGGGGGCTGGAACGATGGCTGACTGGCTAAGAATAAATATTGTTCTTGCAGATGATTTGAATTTGGTTCCCAGAACCCACATCCGGTGACTCAAAACTGGCTGTAACTCAAGTTCCAGGGACTTGACATCCTCTTCTGGACTCCATGGTCAATGCAACCACAAGTACAATCACACACACACACACAGAGCAAGAGGGAGAGGGAGGGAGAGAGAGAGAAACGGAGACAGAGAGAGACAGAGAGAATCAACAGTAAAATAAATCTAAAGAAAAAATTAAAATCATTGTCTGTGTGTGGTGATGCACAGATTTAATCCCAGCATTCTGGAAGCAGAGGCCATCTGTGAGTTCCACGTCAGCCTGGTCTACAGAGTGAGACTCCCAAAACAACTGTGAGCCTTGTTGAGAAAGGGAGCCCATGTGCCCAACCTCAACCCTCATGGAGGGGAACGTCTACAGTGATAGTTACTGTCTAGAGAAAAAGTATAGAGGGTAAAGGACTCTCTATTAGCACTTGACCCGAACCTTGAGGAATACATATGTACACATATGTATACATACACTTACATACATACACATACATATATATACACTTACATAAACAGAAAGGGAAATTATGTAGGAATATCTGGTAATACCTGGATAGTGAATAGTTCCTGTGTGGCATCTTCCACACTGGTGGAAAACACACAAGAAATCTCTCTTGATGAGCTAATTCTGATCCCCAGAATCCTTCTCAGCATAGTTCTCTCATGATCATGATGAGAAAGGCCACATAAAATGAAACCTGCTTTCATCCTTAATATAACACAAGTATGCGTACATGGTCACACATGTGCACACACACGTGTACATACACAAATGGCACACATCACACATGCTATACATATATTCCCCCAGGGAGAGAGAGAGACAGAGAGAGAACAGGGAGTAGGAAGATAAAAGTATAGACATTTATGTTAATGCCAAATGATAAAGTGGCATGAATAGCAAGATTAACAAACTTGGATTCTTTCCTATTCCTTAAGGTTTAGCACTGTTAAAACAGAACTACATGACATGGGTGAATGTAAAGAAAATGACCCACTTTATATATTTCTCCATTAAGGTTAAGAACTAGAGGTAAGGGAACATTTGGCCAAAGTTGATGAAACAGAAATGGAATAAGAACAAAGGGAGCAACACTTCAGTGCCTGGTGATAGGCCAAAAAGACTCAGCTAGGCTGGACAACTGGGGAATCAGTGACAGCAAAACAGATAAAGTGCACATTCAAATGGTAGAACCAAGTCAGGGACCAGAAAGTTGATTGCAGAGCTTGCTAGAGAGAGTGAGACCCACAGAGGCGGTGTTTAGAGTCACAGATGTAGAAAAAGATGAATATTGTCATTGTTAACAAGGTTGAACAGCTCTGAGGCTGGTACTGAATGGTTTATTAATGCTAATGCAATGTGTGAGGACAGTTATGAGATCAAAACAGAGTAAGGAGAAAATTGCAGAGTTTGAGAGCCATAGCAAGCAGCTGTGCTCAGGAGGAAGGGTTCAGTGCCAGCTCTCTGCTGACCTCCATGGGGGTCTGGAGCTGAAAGAGGGCACTCAGACACGGACTGAGGGTAATGAGACAGGCAAAGGATCATCATGGCAAACCGACAATGAGAAGATACTGGAGAAGGTGAAGACTGGGACAGGCGCATTAAATATGCCATACCTACAAAAGTCAAGTACTTCAAATAGGCAGTCTCAACTCCTCTGAAGCCAAACACTACCTCCTGGACTTAGAGAGGCCCCTTGTTTTCTCTATGCCCAGTATTTTAAGGAACATATTCTCAAGCATATATCCAGGAGAAAAGGAAAATTTTCCTTATTGGCCTCTAATAAGGCTGAGCTAATGCATTAGCAACAGACCAGGTTTTAAGGTTCATGATTGTTGAGGTCAGCATTATTTTAGCTCTTTTCCCACTTAAATCAACAAGTATTTAAAGGAGAAAGCCTTAAAATGTCTAATTAAAGTAAACATGTTCTTATCATTTGATCCGGCAACCACACTATGCTCACACAAAAACCTGTGAGGGAAAAAGATGTTTATAATCGTTTTATTCATGGTTACCAAAATGTGAAAATAATCAAGATATCATACAATAGACAGATGTAGAAACAATCTAGTGCATCTATATAATAGATTGTATGTGTGCATCTACATAATCTAGCCAATGATTAAAAAGAAATGAACTCTTATGCTATAAAAGACAACGACAAATGCATACTGCTAAATGAAAGAAGCTAGTATGAAAATCTATGCTATGTGACTACAATTGCACCATTCTGAAAAGGGGAAAGCTATACACACAGTAAAACAGAGAGAGAGAGAGAGAGACAGAGAGACAGAGAGACAGAGAGAGAGACAGAGACAGAGAGAATGGAAAACAACAACAAAAAATTCTAATGTAAACTCTGAATCTCAATTTGCAACTCATTGATACTGGCTTATCAATTATAACAAATGTAGGAGAATCTGGGAACAAAGGAAGGTCAATGAGGGCTGAATGGATACTCTACAATTTCTGTTCAAGTTTCCCATAAAACTAACACTGTTACAATAGTAAAATTTGGAAGTTTAAAGAGGAGAAAGAAGAGGAGGAGGAGGAGGTGGTGGTGGTGGTGGTGGTGGAGGAGGAGGAG
>NW_022196896.1:81803562-81808725 GCF_008632895.1 Mastomys coucha | reverse complement strand
GTGGAGGAGAAGGAGGAGAAGGTGGGGTGGAGGTGGTGGTGGTGGTTTTCGTTATTCTTACCCAAGAATGCTGTGCATGCCTGTAATCTCAACACTCAGTAGGAAGCAGGAAGGTAAGCTCAAGGCCAGTCTGTCAGATTAATAAATAAATAAATAAACACATAACCTTTCTGGAGTTTACTTCTGGCTTTAGCTACATTTTGAAATTTATGTGGTTATGTGTGGTTATCAGCTTTTCCATGGTCTTCTACTAGGAGGCCAGTTGAATCTCTTTATTGGAGCCACAAAGAAAGAGAGCATCTCCCTCCACTTACAAAATCAAACAGAGGCTGCAAGGGGAGCAGGGTGTTGGGACCCTTAAAGTTCCACATATGGTATTCATTTTAGTAAAGCAGCTCCTTGTAAGTTGGACCCCAAACCACAGCAGTGGCCCTGTCCTTCCATCCTTTGCGTATTATCTTTTGGGAAAGTTTATTCTTCCTGTTTCTATAGAAGATGGTGCTGCGAGGAAGACTCGCGCCTTGGAACTCCTAAAGCTGAGCCAAGCTCTCTCCCACCCTTGGGCTTCCCAACCACACAGACAGAGCAAAGCAGCTTGAACAGATGAGCTGCTGAGGTTGTTGACAAAACCTGTGTCAAAATTCAGACTTGGAGGCAGCTGCGTTCTGCCATGGTTTGTATACACAGATCTCTACAACTGATAATACTGTAGTTATAATCTCATCACAAAGGATACAATCTGCATTTTGATAAATCAGTGCAGTTCAGCAAAATCTATGAAAATGAAGCTCCTCGCTGGTGGACATGGGAAAGTAATTTAGGTACAAAAAAGAAAAAAGAAAAGAAAAGAAAAATGCCAGAGAAAGTGAGCCAAGCAATCATTGTTATTAGTCTGAAAATTCCAAGCCCTGCTTCAGAAATGGGGCCACATTTCAAGGTAAAATAAGGAAATGTGCCCTTGCCCCTTGCTTCCAGCCATTTCATTCCCACTCTCCCCAAGATACATTCTTCCCTTGGAAACCTGGAGTCCTTTGTACTCGGAGATGACGTTACATTCTCTGCACACAAGGAAACAGTCTTCCACTGCCAGCTTTTCAACAGTTCTTTCAGGGAAGAAAAAGAAATCCAATCTGAATTTCTGTTTGCATTTGTTTTCCTAGAATTCATCTCTAATAGGTGTTTCCAGTTGTAGCTCAAAGGCTAAAGCCACAAAAGAAATGAAAATGCAGCGTTAGCGCTTACTAATGCAGGCTTTCACAAAAGGTACGGGTGACTTTTCTGAATAGTCTAACCGCCTTTAAAGACTCCCTGGAGAAATAAAAAGACAAAATTTGTTTCTTTAAACAATGTTTTATCCATCGTGCACTGTGCTCTGGTATTGTATATTAAGATGGTTTATTGGAAACATCACTTAAAGTACAAGTTTGACATAAACTGTGAGTCTATTTCTAAAGGGTGTTTTCAAAATTTTTATAACACTACTCTGCACACAGTTGATGGGGAGAGATCAAGTAATAAATCGTGTGCTTGGAAAATGCTTTTCTTTGTACGTATTTAGAGTGGTATTGGTAAAAATACAAAACAAAGAAAGCAGAATTACTCTTTTATAAAAGTTCGCAAGCTCATTTAGAGCCTTAAAACCTAAGAAGAGTCGTTTATATTTAGCAACACCTTCCCCACAGATAATAATCAACTTAAATGTATGAACATTAAGCAGTGAATTGCTTTCTTCATGATATTACCTGTTGCTACATTTTAAACATAAAGTAGGTATTTCCAAGAATTCTCAAAGATAAAATTTTGAGAAACTAAAGTGAGTTGGCTAGATAGTCTAGCAAGAGATCTCCATGGTCTGGCCCCAGCAAGAACCCCTATCTTCAAAACTAAAGTGGAGAATGATAGAGGAAAATACCCAGTGTCAACTTTCCTTGAGCATACACACACACACACACACACACACACACACACACATACACACACACTCTCGTGCACGCACGGGCACATGTACATGGACACACTAGAAAAAGTAGCTCCTTTATATACTTCAGGGAAAAAGGTTCATGGACCAGTTACACCTGAACATGGATCTGTGACTCCGGCTGGTGCTCCTACGCATACAGAGCTAAGCCAGTCCCTCTACTGCAGCTTGCAAGCTCCTCTATAAGCAAACACAAAACCGAGAAGCCCCTCTAATGCTCACACTTTTAAAGTCAGACTTTGATCAGTCCGTGATGTATATACTCACATTCCCTTTAAATGGTGCTTCAAATTCATATCCTAATGGCATAGATGTACCTTATGTAAATAGAAGGCTTTTAAAGACATTTTCAATTCATGTCTTTTTGACTAAAAGAAACTAAAAGCATGTTGTATGGTCTTTGTGATCCAAAGCTTTTCAAGTCAGGAAGTCATTTGCTTCCTGAAAAGCCCAACTTTATCCCTCTCTAACTCTGAAATTGCGGAAATAACCAAAGTCTATATTTTTCTGCCACTACAAAGTAAAATGTAAATATTAGCAATGGAAACCATTAGCCCTCTTCTGACTCATTAGTTAGTTAAGTGCTTGGTTTTGGAAACACTAAAAGCTCTTCAAAATACATGGGGCCTCCTATTCAAGGGAGGAAAGGAGGCAGTTTATCAGAAAGATCTCATAAGATAACCGAAGGGAACCGAACCGAAAGTGTGGTGTGAAAGACGCCTGCTAGCAGCAGCATCAACAGAACACGTTTGCTTGAAGTTCCTAAGCATCATCATCTCACTACCTCCATTAAATCCTGTGTGGGTCCTACACATTTTCAACCTCAACCCAACCTATCAGTTCCAGCTACTGAGGAAAGAGACATTCTACTCAAGAATCTAATCTTAAAATGGCTGTTGCTCTTCAAATGTTACCATGTGTTTTCGCAATCTCTGGAAAGCCATTTGTGGTGGCACATGCCAGCAATGCCCACACTTGGGTGGCACATGTCAGCAAGGCCCACACTTGGGAGGCAGAAGCAAAAGGATCAGGAGGTCAAGGCGATCCTTAGCTACACAGCAAGTTCAAGGCCAGCTTGGGCTACAGGAAATCTTGTCAAGAAGAAGAAAGAAGAAAGGAGGAGGAGGAGGGGGGAGGGGAAGGAAGAAGAAAAGAAAAAAGAGAAAGAGAAAAGAGAAGAAAATGCAGTTAGGAAAAAAAGAACCCCAAATTTCAAAGACTAAACACAACCACTATTTCCTTTCCCGGATAATACTAAATTGGGTTGTGTTTTGACGGTATCTATGTCTTTCTCAGCCACCACCTCAGACCAAATGATTCCTATGATTTTTTTTTTTTTAAAGATTGGAATACCTTTTGGAATAATTGTTACACTTTCTCAGAAAACTAACTGTGATGGTTTGAATGAAAACAGCCCCCAAGGCTCATAGGGATTGGTGGTATTTGAGAGGATTAGCGCATGCAGCCTTGGTGGAGTTGGTGTGGCTTTATTGGAAGAAGTGTGTCAGTGGGTGTGGCTTTGAAGATTCGGAAGCTCAAGCCAGGCCCAGTGGCTCACTCGTTCTTCCTGCTGCTCGCTGATGCCCGCTGATGCAGAACACTCCTTCTCCAGCCCCATGGCTGCCTCAGTGCCACCATGCCATGGTGATAATAGACTAATCCTCTGAATTATAAGCCAACCCCAATAGAATGCTTCCCCTCGGTAAAAGATGCCATGGTCATGGTATCTCATCACAGCAATATGTGTGATACTCTCAAAGACTAAGACATTAACTTTAGCTAAAAATGTTACCCTTTGTGCATTTAAACCAGCTATTCACTCAGCTCTGTAAATGTTCCTGACCCAGGAATTCCTACATACTTTTCCATCTGCCTCTCCTGGTCCTGGCTTACGACGTCACATTTTTCCATTCCCACCTGCAGTGCAGTCAGCCTGAGTAGTTATTAACATCCAGCTCTCTGAAACACGTTCTGAAACTACATGGTCTGAAATTCGACTGAGCTTGACATACAATCTTAATGTATTCTTGATGCTCTTCTACACTTCAATCACTGATGCGGAGAACGCGGGAAGAAGTAACAATTGAAAAACCACCGTTAATCTCTAAATGTTTATCAGACATTGAAATACACTTACCGTTTAGGAAGCAGTTTATAAGGTGTGCCGTCACCGCCGTCACTGCCTCCATTCATGTGCCTGATAACTTTTACTGCCTCCATGAATGTGCATGATAACTTTTACATCAGTAATACTCCAGCATTTTGTCCCGCGTCTCATTTATATTAGGGGATCCCAACCTCTCCTCAGATTCAAAACGGCAATAGCCTAATGCGTCTATCAGTCTTCCAAAATTCATGCCCTGGAACATACCCAACTGACCCTTGAACATCAGAGCACAGGCATCCCTCCATTCTGAGGGGTCAGTCAACTCAGAGCAAGGTTCAACCCTCATACAAAGAAAACTTAACTCCATCAGTAACTTTTTGCTGTTGTCCTAAGGCACTAATTAAAAGCAACTTGGGAAGGACAACATTTATTCTCTCTATCTTCATGTCACAGTCCATGGCTGAGGGAAACCAGGGCTGGGAGTAGAGAGACCACAGAAGACAGTCCTTGCTAGCTTCCATCTCATGCTTGCCCAGCTACCTTTCTTAAACAACCCAGAACCACTGCCCAGGGGTGGCACTGCCCACAGTGAGCTGCGCCCTCCCACATCAAGAAAAGCATCCCACAGACTTGTCTACGGGCATCTGATGGAGGCAGTTCCTCAGCTGAGGGTCCCTACTCCCACATGACTCAGTCTGGGCCACGTTCACACACAGTAAGCAGCGCACCTGATGCTTTCCATTAAGAAAGCACTCGATACAGATGCGTCGGCTGATAGATGAAAAACAGTTAAGTGTGCAACTTGATACATGAACTTGACTAAGTTGCAGAACTTGACTGTTTGGGTTGTTTATGGTAATGTTTGACTCCTAGAATAGAGAAAAACTGTTTTATCTGCACTAATGAAAGCTTGACAAACTTAGGTTAAATCTTTTTCTATTTCCTTTGTTTGTGCTAATATGGAGGTGATGAACAGTAACGAGACAAGAGAACATAGAGTGTTCAGAAGGAGGGTCATTTGAACTGGAAAACTAGAGTATGATGGAGGAAATCTGCCATAAATAAAATTACTAAATTA